>NC_046657.1:3961026-3968836 GCF_010883055.1 Belonocnema kinseyi
TTAATATCAAGAAGACAGGTGAGGAAAGATCAACTTATAAACCAATTATTTTATCAAAATTCACTTCAAGGAAGCCGTAACAAAATAAACACTTTTTTTATTGCGTAAATTCCAAATCACTTAAAAGAACTCTACAGAGTTAATGATCCAGTACTGTTATTTACAGGGAAGACCTGTCTCTACAGTTAAATTTTCAGCTACTAGGAGTTAACATCATTTTACAACAGCATATGATGACTTTTTCCGAATCCACTTTTTGATATGTTTGGATATATTTTTGGAAATAACATTTTGATTTAAACTTTATAACTTTTTGGTGACGATTTGCAAAATGTAATGCTTTCTTATTTATATAGTAATCATAGTCCAAACATTGCACCTGTACGAAAACCTTAAATTTTAATTATTGAAAATAATGCGACATAACATATGGAAATCATGTTCAATAATTATTTCTTATCACTTTGTAACTACACCAGTTACTTGATGATTACCGCTTTAGGAAATAAAAAAATTTAATTCTTTAATTTAAACGTATAAAACAAAGCTGTACTTTCTCAGCTGATATATTTTAACAGTTGGAACTTTTTGTAATATTTTTAGACTTCCTAAGCGCAAAAGTTAGAAAATTGCGTAAAATTAATAGAAATCTGACTTTGTAACGACAGTCGTTGAAAGTACCAGTGGTTGTGGAATCCACCACAGCATATAGGAAATAATCGTGGAATCGGCCCTTGGAAATTTTTTTTTTTTAATACTAAGAACTTTTATTTTAAATTTTGCGATGAATGTGATATTAGTCATGCTACTCATGTTAAATCATTATTTTTTATCAATTTTCAATTACACGAATTGCTTGATCATGCGGCACTTGAAGAGATGAAAAAGGATTTAAAATCCTGTTAAAAGGTATGATAAAAAAATATACTTTATAAGCTTTTTGTAATATTGTTAGATTTTCTTAAATAAAAATCCGAAAAATTGCGTAAAATTAATTAATATCTGAATTTGCATCAGATGTCGTTGAAAGTATCAGAGTTCGTGGAATCTACCACAGCATATACGAAATAGACGTGGAATCAACCCTTGAACATTTTTTTGCTTACTAAAAACTTTTATTTTTAACATTGAAATTAATGTGACATTATTAATTCTAATTATGTAAAATCGTTATTTTTTATCGCTTTTCAAAAACATGAATTGCTTGCTAGTGCAGCACTTGAAGAGATGACAAAAGTTTTAAAATCCCGTTAAAAAGTATAATTCAAAGCTATACTTGACTAGCTAATATATTTAACAATTGAAACTTTTTGTAATATTGTGGATTTACTGAATTAAAAATTCAAAAAACTGCGTAAAATGAATAGAAATCTGACTTTGTATAGAAAGTCGTTGAAAGTACCAGATGTCGAGGATTCTACCACAGCATATACGAAATAGACGTGGAATCAACCCTTGGACATTTTTTTTGCTTACTAAAAACTTTTATTTTTAACGTTGCAATTAATGTGACATTATTAATTCTAATTATGTAAAATCGTTATTTTTTATCGCTTTTCAAAAACATGAATTGCTTGCTAGTGCAGCACTTGAAGAGATGACAAAAGTTTTAAAATCCCGTTAAAAAGTATAATTCAAAGCTATACTTGACTAGCTAATATATTTAACAATTGAAACTTTTTGTAATATTGTGGATTTACTGAATTAAAAATTCAAAAAACTGCGTAAAATAAATAGAAATCTGACTTTGTATAGAAAGTCGTTGAAAGTACCAGATGTCGTGGTATCTACCACAGCACATACAAAATAGACGTGGAATCAACCTTTGGACATTTTTTTGTGTACTAAAAACTTTTATTTTTAACATTGCAATTAATGTGACATTATTAATTCTAATAATGTTAAATCTTTATTTTTTATCGCTTTTCAAAAACATGAATTGCTTGCTAGAGCAGCACTTGAAGAGATGACAAAAGTTTTAAAATTCCATTAAAAAGTATAATTCAAAGCTATACTTGACTAGCTAATATATTTAACAATTGAAACTTTTTGTAATATTGTGGATTTACTGAATTAAAATTTTAAAAAACTGCGTAAAATGAATAGAAATCTGACTTTGAATAGAAAGTCGTTGAAAGTACCAGATGTCGTGGAATCTACCACAGCATATACGAAATAGACGTGGAATCAACCCTTGGACATTTTTTTTGGTTACTAAAAACTTTTATTTTTAACATTGCAATTAATGTGACATTATTAATTCTAATTATGTTAAATCGTTATTTTTTATCGCTTTTCAAAGACATGAATTGCTTGATAATGCAGCACTTGAAGAGATGACAAAAGTTTTAAAATCCCGTTAAAAGGTATAATTCAAAGCTATACTTGACTAGATAATATATTTAACAATTGAAACTTTTTGTAATATTGTGGATCTAGTGAACTAAAAATTCAAAAAACTGCGTAAAATGAATAGAAATCTGACTCAGAAATGAAATATGAATCCTAACCTAACTTTTAGATTATAATTTTCTAGATAGTAAATATTCCATGTACAAATTAATCAAAATTGATTTTAAGTTTACTTTTATGTCAAGGTAAGTTAATTAAGCTTATAATTTGTTTAAACATATATAATGCACTGAAATAATGATTTGTTTGACAAAAGCAGTTTGAACATACATCGTGTTTTGTTGTTGTTTACGATGAAAATTACAGATATGTAACACTTAGTTTCCAATAAATCTTAATTGTTTTCATCCACTTAGTAGTTTAAACTATGCGAAATAATTAAAAAATGGTTATTAAACTCAAATTAAAAAGCATCTTCAAAATCCTACTTGGTTTCGCCAGTTAACATTTTGGCCGCCTTTAAAAAATAGATGGCGTATTGAAGCGCAGCGGATCCCAATAGTATTGTTACAATTAACCGTCGTTTTTTAATAAATAACGAAACATTTCGTGATGCATCGTTAAATAATCACTTCTCCGATTCACTGGTACATCTAACCTATCGACAGCAATCAGCCAATCCTCTTTAAGATAGACATATACGAAATAGACGCGGAATCAACCCTTGGAAATACTTTTTTGTATATTAAAAACTTTAGTTTTAAATATTGCAATATTTCAAATAATGTGGCATTGCTTATGCTAATCGTGTTAAATCATTATTCTTTATTTCTTTGTATTCGAAGTTTTTAATTCGAATTACGATATCGTTCTTATTCGTTTTTATTTATTAATTTTTTATCAATTTTATTTTGACACAATTAAAATTGTTTTCAAAGCTCAACGACATTCAACGCTTATAGTTATAAATGTTTCTTTTTTCAGAAATATTTAACTTTCATAGAGCAATTTAATCGATTGCTTCAACTTAAAAAACAATTAACGCTTGTTGATGCAGCTGGTAGTTTATGTTGTTGTATGTTTTGCAAAATTATAATAATTGTATGAAAATCAACACTATTTCTTTACGTTCACTGTGGAAATATTTTTGAACAAAAAGGATTGTTGAATCAGAGTTTAATTATTTTCATTTGTGCGATTATTCATCTTCAATGATATTTTTCTCATCCTCTAAAGGTTTCTGAAAATGAAGTGCAATAAATAAAGTGATTTTATTCAAAAGCACATTGATAATCACGAATAGCAAATATATCGCATTCACTGATGAACTAACCACGTACGATATCAATAAGACAAAGTGAAATTTATGCAATCAATTATAATAAGAATTTTTTTTCTAAGGCGCAGGACAATATATAATAATGTATCTATAGCACTTAAACTGGCTCTTTTTAGGGCCTTCAAATCGAGGCGTCCTAACAGTAGGATACCAACGCACGTGACGCGACTTGACGGTACTTTACCAAAAATAAAAAAAAATAAAAAGCTAACCGAGAAGTTAGCGCTAGAAAGTCTTGCTCAGGGAATTGAGCAAGATGAAGCTAGAAGTTGGCCAAAACTAAAAGATGCTCGCTCGCTCCATCAAATCATGAAAGTGCTTTGCTCGCCCAAGATAGCACTTACATGATTTAATAGTTCGAGCAAGCATCTTTTAATTTTGGCAAGCTGCCAGCTTCATTTTGCTCAATACTGCCAACTTCATCTTGCTCAATTCCGCGAGCTAAAACTTTATGGCCCTAACTTATCGTTCAGCTTTTTATTGTTTATACTTTTAGTTAAGTATCATCTAGTCGATCGCGTTCGTTGGCATCCTGTCGTTAGGACGCCTCGAAATATTACCTAAGGGTTTCCCCTGGGTTTTCCGAAAATAAACTGAGCTTTTTTTCTTTCCTCAAAAATCGTATTTAAATATTTCAAAATAGGTTAACTAAAGGTTTTACCAATTTAGTAACATTTAACTATAACCTGATACATAAAACAATGCCAAGTTAATTAGTTGTTAAATGTTAACATTTTACAGTTTAATAATTGTTAGATAAATCTTCGAAGGTAAAAAAGAAAATTTTAAAATTCACCGACGGCAGTAGCTGGGTGTTGATTCTTGATTTGGTGAGATCTCGAATGTCAAACAGTAGCTGGGTGCTAATTCTTGATTTGGGGAAATCAAGAATGTCTCACTTATTGTTTTTGCACTGCGTTCAACTACTGTCGAGCTGGAGGTTTTTTGTCGAGGATAGATGTTGGAACTCGATGGTTTCGAATGTCCACATCTAAGACTCGTCTGTCAATAACTGGCTGCGCTCGCGAGTTTTGGTTTTCTGCAAATTTCCATTGCCCTGACTAAATGTTCAGGAAAATGCGAGCGCTTTTAACAAGAAAATCCGTCTGCAGACGGGAGGGAGATTATAAATATTGCAAAAACCCACAGGATTGAGAGGCTTTGGAGGCTTATTATGCAAGTTTAATGTCTGATGATTTTCTGTTGGAGGGATGATTTATGATATGAAATTGCAAGCGTTACGAATTCAACAGTTCTCAATTTCGTTTAAAACTGGGTTTTTACATTCTCATCAGAGAAGGTATTAGATTTGTGTAAAACTTGCCCCCCCCCCCACCTTCCAGTTATTGTCAAATGTCCACGTTTTGAGACCCCCTGAATCCGAAAAACAGGTTTTAACGAATGTTGTCTGTGTGTCTGTAGATTTTTAGCTTGTGAGCACGATAACTTATGAAAGAATTGACCAGAGTTATAGCATTAAAAAAATTACAAAAAACACGGAAATCAACATTTTAAGCTGAATAACGCACGATGTAACGAAAAATCACGAAAAGAAAAATGTTTCTTTTTAAATGCCCTGCAACATTATCATAAAAACTTTTTGAATTTTTTGAAATCAGAAAATTCAAATTTTGACAGCATAAAAAATCAATGGAAAATCAAAAACTACATTTTCCAGTTAAACTGTGTAAAATAGGTGAAAAGATGGCTAGAGAAAAATTGTACATTTAAAAAAGTTTTATACATTTCTAATTAATCACTCTTTGATAGCATGCGTATTTTGTGTTTTAATTGTGAAAAATATTAACAGTAAAAAATCAGCCAACTGCGTGGGCATATTCTCATCACAACTTTTGTTTTTTTAAATTTCGTTTCGTGTGTGGGGTGGCAAAAAATTTACTTTTAAAAATTTTTTTTAATAGTATTTTTTACGTTAAAAACAAAAAACAGAACTACCAAAACATTATTCATAACGAATGAATTAATTTTTACATTCTCATCATAGAAGTTAGTACATTTGTGTAAAATTTGACCCCTTCCGCAGTTTTTGTCAAATGTTCACGTTTTAAAACTCACTGAATCCGAAAAACAGGTTTTTATTAATGTTTCTGTAGATTTTTAGTTTGTTAGCATGATAACTTCCGAAAGAATTGACAGATTAGATTGGCCTTCGGTATACTCCCTTATTGGATAAAATAAAGGTCAAGTTCGTGAGCCAGCAATTTTGGATACAAATTCAAAAAGAAAGCGTATTTTGAAAATTTTTAAAACCACTTTTTTCAAAATTCAAAAATATTCTGTACGGATGTTCGTAGTATTCAGACAGGCAAACATTTATCCTAATGTTTTTTTTATCAAACCAAAATTTGCCAGAGTTATAGCATTTACTAAATTCCAAAAAACACAGGAAAATTAACATTTTAAGATAAATAACGCACGATATAAAAGAAAGTGAAGAAAAAATCTTTCTTTTTAAATGCGCTAGAAGATTACCACAAGAACTTTTTGAATTTTTTGAAAAATTGGAAATTCAAATTTTGACAGCATAAGAAAATAATGTAAAATAAAAAATTTCCTTTTTTCTTTCATCTATTTGATTCAAAATGACGTACAGTCCACAAATATTTACCGATTCAAACAAATTTTTTTTTTAAAAAAGCTTATAAGATATCTAAAAGAGTTATGAGTCTGATTTTTAAATTATGTTTTCAATTAATTTATAAATAAACAAATATGACGTAAGAAATACCATTTCTTCTATTTGGCGTTTTCGGTGATCGTCAATAATAGAAAAATTCTTGATATCGCTTTAGTTGCATAGAGTTACATTAGTTAGGGATATTCCAATATTATAAAATTTACCAAAAAAAAATTTTACAAATGAATTATTTATTGAAAATATGTTTTCTATCATTTTCCATAATCATACATTTTTTCTAGTTTGATTGCAAGAAATTTGAATAAAAATGATATGACATTAAAAAAATTTCTCTTAAGATTATAATTGTTATTAAAAACAATGTTAATGTACAAGTGCATTAATCAGGCATTTTTCCACAGAAATATTCGTTGTTTTCGATGTAAATTTTTTTTAATTAGGAAATTCGTGGTAATTTTTGCAAAATTCGTAATTCGTTGATTAATCTAATGATTTTTTTAACAAATTTAATTAAAAAATACATTATTCGGGCATTTGTCGTCAGAAATATTCGGTTTTTTCAATGCCAGTATTTTCAGTTGAGAACTTCATGATAATTTCAGCAACATTCAAAACAAGTTGATAAATTTTATGATTTCTTCCAACAAATTTAATCAAAAACTGCATTAATCAGGCATTTGTCGACAGAAAAATTAATTTTTTTCCACGTCAACTTTTTTAATCAGGAACTTCATAGAAACTTGAGAAAAATGTATAATTTTTTGATTAATTTTGTGATTTTTTTAACAAATTTAATAAACAAATGCATTATTCGGGCATCTGTGGACGGAACATTTCGTTTTTTTTCCGGTGTCAGTCTTTTTAAAGTAGTCCGGCTATTGGATCAGTCTGATGAAAAATCATTAAAATTAGTTGTTTTTTTGCGGAGAAATATGTCCTCTTTCACATAAAGCCTTTCTTAGAGGCCCTTTCCAGCTAAAAATTTAAATTATCACTGTTTGAAGTCGTGCCAAAAAACCTAGGATCTTATGGAAATTCCTTTGTGGGCTCCAAAAATGGTTAATTTTAGTTTTAAAACACGTTGACTGTTGTTCGGAAAACTGTTTCCGAGACAGAAAATATCATTTGAAATTTGAATTACTGCTCATTTTTACTTGCTTCTAGGGTATTTGAGATCAATTTTAGCAAAATATATCGTGAGAAAAAATTGACGAGAACGGTGTGGCGTTGACTAAAGTTGGCAAACAGCTTCTGCTGAAATCGGGAAGTGCGCGAAATTTCAAATAATAATGATGTTGTTGCCTGTGAATTTGTAGGTTAAGTTCACTTTCTAGACATATACTGAGCGTGAACGACTTTCACTTGGATCGAGGCAAATCAATATTTAAATGTACATTTTATTATTATTTAAAAACCATATTATTCATATTATTCTGAATTAAAATTCTATACCTAATTTA
>NC_046657.1:3968936-3986135 GCF_010883055.1 Belonocnema kinseyi
AGAGAATTTTTTTTCAATATCATATAATTTCCATTCAAATTTCTTGCAATGTAACTAGAAAAAACGTATGATTATGGAAAATCATAAAAAACATATTTTCAATAAATAATTTGTACCAAATTTTGTTGTTTAATATATGATATTGGAACATCTTTAGCTAACATTACTCTATGAAAAGTAAGCGAATTCAACACTTTGCCTGTTATTGACGAGCACCGAGAACGTCAAATATAAAATAGCTATTTTTCGTCATATTTGTTTATTTATAAAAAATTAAAAACATAATTGAAAAATCAGACTCGACAATATTTGTGGGCTACACGTTATTTTAAACCAAAAATGTCATTTCTTCCACTGTGGGCCGGGAATGTGAAAATGAGATCATATGAACTCCCATCTAACACAACGCTGCTGAAGATTGGTTGAACTTCTCAGCATAAAACACTAACCAGCTATGACTGTTGGTTGAAATTAATCGCCCTCCCTTCCCAGCCCCAAACCCTCATTAATTAAAGTTTCGCGGGCCACTGAGGTAGGGATTTAATTTAGAAGTTTAAAAAAGGTAAGGCTGATGTGTAGACCGTATGTGCTACGTTTAAATCGCAAAAATAGAATTGGAAAGGAGCAAATTCAGTTTTTGAAAATTCGGCAGAAGTTGCAGTAAAATGTTTGATAACACATTTTTTTTTTAAAATGCGTTTTTTTAAAGAGACAATGAAACTACGTCTGTTTTAAAATCTGTGCACGTTAGGAGTTCTAATAACATATATTTATGGAAATCAAATACAAGTCAAGAGACAAATTCGAGTGAGAAGCACGAGATACGTGATGAGAATGTGCTCGCTTAAGCCAAAGGAGTTTTAACAAAAGAGAATTCAATATCACCAAATTACTGTTGTCGGTGCTTTGACCTTTTTAATTTAAATAAATCTGTTTATAAGTGTAGGTAAAATATAAAGACCGAGTGCGGAGCGCGAAGTAAATACAGTATCAAGCGTGGAGCACGAGATAAATATATTATCGAGCGAGAAGCGCAAAAACCAACATTCGCGCGGCGCTCAAGTGCTTATTTGATGAGCATTTTGCCCTCATTAAGATTAATTAGTAAAGTATTTGCTTCATCGTAGAGGAAGCATTAACAATTATTTAAAATATTTGTAACTGATCATGAGAATGTTTTAAAATATTAGATGGTGTCCACAATAAAAATACAAAAATACAAATATGTCTATTTATTTGACTCATACCAAGGAGTCTTTTCCATTATTGCATGGACAACTTAGGGCATATCAAATAAAAAGTAGTTTGCGCGAAGTTCTAAAAGCGATGAAAGCTTTCTGTTGAGAGTCAAAAATAATCCCTTAAATATTCATAAAAAAATCCTACTGTCTGCGCATAGTAGATGTAGCAAAAAATCACAAAAAACGATACACTTCTTTTAAATTAAAAACCAAATTTTTTCATATTATGTATGTAGCGGTAATGTCATCAAACTGTTTTTACCTACCCTAAGTGTCTTTCAAATTTTATCAAATCGACTATTTCGCTATTTTCTTAGAGTTACTGTAAATTTTTGACTCTTTGACCATATTGTATACATATATGTTAATAAGGATATAATATCAATATATTGAAGCAATAATATGAAAGAAATGATTACATTAATAGTAGATTTCGATACGTGTGTAAGAAGTGATTATTTAGCGAATGAGACGTTTTTTGCAAGAGCGAAGCGTGTGACAAAAGTCAAAGGGGAATGTATTTCAAATATGTTACAAAATTAAATATGATAAACAATGATATTAAAATCATTGTTGTTGGCTTTGAATCACAAGGAAATATTGCATTTTATTTCGCTATAAAATTAATTTTCGGTATTTGTTTCCTTGCTATGCAGCTAGAAATCGACTTGCTTCAAAATTTTTTTTTAAATTTACATACAAAAAATTAATTTTATTGGCCAATAAAGAGCAATATATAACTTTTAAATACTTTCTTGTAATTGAAAGTTGACAACAATGATAAAATCTCAACATTTCTTTTATATTATTGTTTCAATATGTGTCATATACATTATTATTAACGTATATCACAAACTAAGTGGTCAGATATTTGAGAAATTTTCTGTAACTTTAGGGGAGTGTTTTGGACTCCTAAAAAAAATTTGCATCGCATTTTGAATATTATGTTTTTGAATTAACAATAGCTGAATTAGAAAAAATGCTATATATTGATCTTTATTCCTCAATAAGCACAATAGACCTCCCGCTTACCGGGGGTTGGCGGCAACAGCTGCTATATCATTGATGGTTACCTGGTATGCGCCTAATTTATAGACAAGACATAAAAGTTTTTAGATAAATATGAAGAGTGGATTCTGCTTGATTGCGGGGCAGGTATTAAACATTGTAGGAAGAAATGGACGATTTCCATTTCATCGCCGGTGTACCTGCTCGTCTTACCCTCTCCACTCGACTTCTCCTCACGTCCCTGACTGAGCGAGATTGCTGCGCCGGGTTTTGCCAGTGGGGGCCACTTTGTCCTAATGAGGCATAAGATGTCATACATAAAAATGTTATATTTGTGCAATCAGCAAATCAAAAATATTATTTTCGGAATCTATATTTTTTGCGATTCCAACGATATGTAACTTGCAATTAAAATATTTAAATTAGACTAAATTATGGTAGATATTAGTTTGTTTTGATGTTGACTAGATAGCATTATGGAATTTTCCGTAGAATAGTTGAAAATGCATCAGTTTATTTGGTAGAAAATTCGTCTGTTGACAATTTAATACTCATCCGGTGGAAGTGATGCTCTTATATTTTCCATATTATAATCTACTATAATAAGTATATTCATTTTAATTCTATTCAGTGGAAAGTGAAGTTTAATTTCCTTTTAAGAAATTGCCCTTTTGTTTAATACTAGTGTATGTCTATATGTGTATGTGTATACTAAATAACTTATATTGTGTACTGTTTTTTTAAGGATTCGTCTTTCTGGTTTAAAAATTTAAGTAATTGGTATGAAGTTTAATATTCTTCTAGGCAGTTGGGTAAAAATCCGTATATTCTATTAAATTATCAACAGGCGAATTTTCTACCAGATAAACTGATGCATTTTCAACTATTCTACAGAAAATTCCATAATGCTATCTAGTCAGCATCAAAACAAACTAATATCTACCATAACTTAGTCTAATTTAAATATTTTAATTGCAAGTTACATATCGTTGGAATCGCAAAAAATATAGATTCCGAATATAATATTTTTGATTTGCTGATTGCACAAATATAACATTTTTATGTATGGCATCTTATGCCTCATTAGGACAAAGTGGCCCCCACTGGCAAAACCCGGCGCAGCAATCTCGCTCAGTCAGGGACGTGAGGAGAAGTCGATTGGAGAGGGTAAAACGAGCAGGTACACCGCGATGAAATGGATACTGCCCGAAGAAATATCTCTGAAAGACAAAAAGTGTGGCCCAGAAAATTTTGACCCAATAAACCGTCTACCTGAAAGCAGCTGATAACGTACATTTTTAGATGGGTGAACAAAAACAATTAAACGAAATATTTAGTCAAAACATTATTTATCTAAAAGAACTTGAACAGAGTTTTGAAGCAAAAGAAAATAACATGACTTTAATGTTAATACTCAATGAAAAAATCTATGATGTGCATGAGTTTAATTGTACCGACTATAATTCGATTTGCCTAACCTGATAACTGAGTCAAAAAGCGTGATTCATAATTAGAAATTTACGAAAATGGCTCAAGTTTAAATTGATTCGAAGTTATTGAAACCAGCTCCAGGTAAGATTGAGAGTTTTATTTATGTCTTTATATCAAAGTCCTGCTTTGGGCATGATTCACTTATATTGATTAAATTGTTTTATTTTTAAAGCTGGCAAAATAACTAAATGCATTTTTATATCCTAATTAAATTAAGTTATTAATGTTGAATAAGAACTAGTTATTCGAAAGCATTAAATTATTGAGCGGCATACAATCTTTATTAAAAAAAAAAAATTAATAGAATATAAAAAAACTGATGAAAAATAATGTTCGTGTCTCAAAATTATTTTTTAAACCTTATTAATTATCAGGATTGTATTTGAGGAGCTCAACGAATAAATAAAGCAGTCACAGATTGATAAAAGCGATTCAACAAAGCCGTAGTGACGTATATCGACATTTTTGTGCAAATAGTAGCATTTCTTCGGTACGAATTTTTGGAGCTAGAAAACTGACTATTTGTACGAAAATTTTGATAAGAATAGCCGGATTTTTTTAGTACTTATGTACACTGCCATTCAACATCTCAATGTTATCATATTTTAAATATCCTTAATAATTTTCCAATTTTCTCTAAAATGAAGTATTCGTATATGAACCACATTTTTAATTCATCAATCTCAAGAGCAGATAATATATTATTGTATAATTGTAGTGAATATTTTAAAGAACGAAATGAGCTATTGTTTAATGATATTAAATAAAAATTAAGATATGTTATAAAGTTTTAGAAAAACACCAAATGTCATGTAACTATAGTTATAAAAATAATTTGTGCTGAAAATTAATCATTTCAAAAAAACATATTGCTGTCGGTTTCAAAATACATTGAAGTTTCAAATTTTTTACTTCGACCACAGCTTAAGTCGATTTCAAAAATTCGGCTCCTGAAATGAAACTGTGAAATTTTAATTGATTTAAACAAATATAAGTCAAGTGCTACAAATTATTATCAACATTTTTTTACTCTTTCAGAGAATTTTAAAATTATAAAAAAATTCAAGATGCGAGATGAAAGTAATCTTTTACATGAACTAATTAAACGTAAGCCACTGATTTACTTTATTGAAAATTTAAATCCAAGCAAGTGGTTATATTTGAATATTTCTTGTCGTAGTTTTCAATTGTTCACTAACGTTATAGTAAAAATTGACTAACACTTATATTCTCACTAACAGTAAAAAAAGCGACTTTATCCCTGTGAAGTTGTAGCCACACTATTTAAAATTCGAAAAAATGTTTTAAATTTTGTACATTCTGTTTAAAATTTTGGAAGTTTTCAATGTTCAATGTAAAGATTTTCAAAACTAAAACAAATTTGAATTTCAAGCCTTCGAAATTGAAGTTCAATATTATGGTCTCAGGTATGGACACGTGCCTTAGCCTTCGTACTTCCAGATAGTTTGGCGGCAGTCGCCATTTCCTCCACGGTTACCTGCGTACCCTTCCCCTTCCAGTGTGCAGCGACACTACCCCTCACTGGATTCGAAGTTGCTCCAGGACTACGATGCTACGTCGCCTTGGGAGATAATCCCTTTGTCTTCCAACTTATATCTATTCCTATTTAAAGAATATCAGTATGTCCAAGAAAATCATTTAAATATACATAATTAGATTATTTCCAAACTAATAATGTATAAATATGATATGTGCACATTTTATGGACGAAAAATTAAACAATTCCACTTTTGGTCAATTATACACACAACACAATACAATTATAAATAATGAATAAATAAAAACAATAAATACAATTTTCCTCTTTTCAAGTTATCGTGGATTAATAATTTATTCAAGTTAACAAAAGTAAGTGTTTAAATAAGTTATTATTGTTTTTTATAAAAATATTCTCTTACAGTTATTCTCGTATGTTGCAGTTTTTTCTAAACGTAAGTTTCGGCCCACAATTGTGACCCTTATCAGTGAGTTTTAATCAATCTGCGTAAAATAAATAACGTCTTGTAGGTACGCAGTTTTACAATTGGAAGTGTTATTCTTTAGTTAATATCGCAGTTTCTAAATTATATACATTATTTAACTTAATTTTTTTAATTTAATTCAATTGTATTAATAACTATTGATAAATCATTGACTATTATTAAAGCAATGTATTTTAACGAAATACAGCATTGATGAAAGAAAATTAGAATGTAGTAGTAAAATTTTGTAACAAATTCTTTTTTAGTTGTCAGAAAACATTGCAGTCCCTTTAAACATGAACCTGTAGTAAAAAAATGAAATTATATAAAACTTTGTAGTTGAATAATTATTTAAGTATTCTTTAAAAAATGTTCTTTTCTTACCGACAAAAAGTTCATTTTTAAAGTTGTACAATTATTGTTACTTTTACCAAAATTATTCTCATGGATTAAAAGCAAAATTATATAATTATATAAGTATAATGCTCTTTTTTACAAATTTATTTTTTACTACAGTGTGATTTTGGAAATGCTTTCTTTCATAGAAATAATTTTAAAACAATAAACTCAGTACATTTCAATTTAAAAAATTGAAATTATGAACATTTTCAAAAATTTTAATATTTTAAGAGAGACAAAACTTTGTTAAAGGAAAATTTGTGTATAAGAAATCGAGGAAACATTTTTTTAAGTACAATGTTCCTCGGCAACCTGTATTTCTACTACTGTGAAAAAATTGGCATCAACTTTTCGTTGATATAAGGAAAAAAAAGTTTTAAAAAAATATTTGAATAATTATTTAGCTACAAAGTTTTTTTTTAATTTTGTATTTTTACTACAGGGCTGCTTTCAAGAGAAAAACTTTGACTTTTACAGATATAATTCCTCACCACACCAGAAAAATTCATTAAATAACACAATTTCTCTTATACATAAAAAGCTGTGTTTAAGGGTTTCAATACAAAAAATGGAATTTAATTACAAATTATGTATTTTCCACAGACTTAAGAAAACTCACTGATAAGCATCGCCATTATTTGCCAAAAAGTTTGAAACAAGTCACTTGTTTTCGATTCACTTGACTCTAAACTCTAAAGACAACAATTTACATCAACAATTTCTACAAAACTGAGATTTGAGGATCAATAACATCACCCAGCGATTATCAAGTTATCATTATTTTAAATAATATTCTCTTTTAATAATTTTCGAAAGTGCGGTTTTTTTCTTAAATTTTCAACAGCTCTACCAACGAAAAAAAACAATAGAAAATTGATTGATTGACTCAATGGCAAGGAAATGGGTAATTTGAAAGAGAAATGCATTATCTTTATGGGGGACATCACATCGAGGGCCTGAAGCAACTTAGTATCCAGTGAGGGGTAGCCGGTAGTGTCGTTGCGCAGTGGAAGTGGAAGGTTAGGCAGGTAGCCGTGGAGGAAAATACGATCGCCCAGTTTGGCAAAGGGTCTCTTTTCCTTAATATATCTGCAAATTAACGCAATAAACTAAGGATTTTGACATCTAATTAAAAATGGTGTGTCCTCATGCTATTATATAAAAGGTTAGAGAGATAATATAGACACTGTAAAGATTTAGTTAAGTAGACGTCTATTCTTTGTGCTATGCCTGAAAACGGACCTGAAAATAAAAGCAGTAAACTGGGTATTTTTACACCTAATTATATGTACAACCCTAAACTCTAAAGCCATACTATACGTATACGATTCCAGAGCAGGTATAAGGACAACTGCCTATCAATAAAATCTTTAAAAGTATAGATACATTTTGTGGAATTTTTTTACCTATATTTTGCAAAAAAACAAAAAACAAATTATGCGCTACTACGCTACAATTCCAAAATTATATAAGGAAAATAAAATTATGTATGCCTTCTTGCTGCGAAGCTAAATTTATTATATATTTGTCATGGAAGATCTTAATAAGAAAAAAGTGCAAATTAAAGTGTATAAAACAGCAGTTATATTTTTTTCCTGCTATTTATGTATATTACTGTTTTATAAAATTTAATGGCGAAAAAATCATTAACAAAATCTTCCCTGATAGGCAAATTATTACAAGGAAGTACAACATTTCTCTAACACTATTTTTTGGTTTAACCATGTACTTTTTTTAAGAAATGTACAACATTAAAAAAAAATACAATTAAATACGAAGAGCTATTTTTTTCTTGTATTTTCTTATATAAGTGTAAAAAAATTAACAATATAGTATAAGTTTTTACAATTCAAAAATTTGTATAAGTTTGGATTAATAATTTTTTCACTTAATTGTAAAATCTACAAGGTATTACGGCAAACTACAGGATTTTACATTTTTTCACTTTTGTTGTTTGACGTCATAAAAAAACTTTTAATTTTACGTAAATTATTTTAGAAAATGACAAATCACTCCAAAAAAACTGCTAGATTTCCTGCAAGTTTATATATTGAATAACTGTACTTTATATTATGCTGTGAATACTGGTAGTTTATTGCAGAAATGAAAAAAATTTGAACAAATAAAAGTATAAAAATTTTTACAAGTAATACTTTTGGAATCCGCACACCTAAAATGTTAAAAATGACAAGTTTGATTGTCGATTTTTTAAAACTTGAAAGCTGATGAAATCTTTGTTTTTATCCCAGAAACTGTAAGGTGAGCAAGAATTGTAGGCACGACCCATACACACCACCCTTACGGTATGCACACCTAAAATGTTCAAATTAAAAGTGTATTTTCGATATTTGAGGATTAAAAAACTTCAGAAATCTTCTTCCTTCTTAAATAAAAGTCCCTAATAAAAGGTATAAGCTGAAAAAGTTTTTGAAATTTAATAATATTGTCCTACAATATTTCTAAATCGAACAATTTATAATCAATAAAATCTTAATAAATTGACCAACTTCTAAATTAACTACTCTAATTAATAATTTACATTTACAAAGTTCTTATAACCTGAACAACTTTTAATGTTTACAGGTATAATTATGAACTCATTTCTACCTATTTATAAGGGTTTTTACTACTGTTTACGACTTTTACCAAAGTCAACTTTTTTTTTGAAACGAGCACTTAGTAAGAGTCTTTCTTTTTGTATCAGCAAAAATGTCTCTTTATAAGATATTTCTCTAAAAGTAATATTTATTTTAAAAAAAATAATTAAAAAGTACGAAAATATCATCCTTCACATATATTTGATTATCTTAAGCTCTAACATTTATTTTTTATTAATCTAATTAATTAAATAATTTTCTTATTCAATTTAAGACAGTATTTTCTCCTCCAGAAGAACAATCTTTCGCGATACGCCAGTCAAAAAAAAAACAAGGTTATTATGAACTATCCATATACAGTAGGTGCCAAAAGTATTCGTCGACCTCTCTTTTCATGAGTATAAATTGTGAAAATTTCTTTTTGAATTGCAAGTTCTTGAAGTTGCAACAAAAAAGTTGGAAAAATTGAAATATCATTTTTGTAAAATATATGAAACATACAATCATGAAGTTTCTATGTAATCTCATTTAAGAACAGTCAAATTCAGAGCATTATTTCTTATACAAGGGATAACGGGAAAATTTTGAAAAAAAATTGAGAAAGTTGAGAAATTTGCAAAATAATAAAAATGTTTGTTTAAAAGTACAAAAATGTGCAACTGTATTATCTTATGTTCGAATAAAGATATTAAAGCGATTCAAACTGCAAAATGTAACGGATAGACTCTGTAATTATTTTCATTCGGCCAGAAGGATGTGATAGTCTTATTTTTTGTGAAAATCACGATATTTCTAGACATTTTTTTGTTGGAAAACAAGTCATAGAAAGCAGGGGGAGGGCTTTTTTTTACTGCCTATCGCTGATGCTTTCTGTCACTTGTTCTCCAACAAAAAAAATACCAAAAAATCTCGCGATTTTCACAAACACTAAGACTGTCACATCCTTCCGAGTGATTAAAAATAATTACAGAGCCTATCCGTTACAGTTTGCAGTTTGAATCGCTTGAATATCTTTATTAAAACTGAACATAATATAGTTGCACATTTTTTTACTTTCAAGCAACAATTTTGATTATTTCTCAAATTTCGAAACTGAAATTGGTTCATAACAGATTTCCTCATAGCCATGAATTTTTTCAAATTTTTCCTATTGCCCTTTGTATGAGAAATAATGCTCTGAATTTGACTGTTCTGAAATGTACCCGAAAAGCCTCACTTTTTTTACATTTTTCAGTCCCGGTATACCCGGTATATAATGTATACCCGGTATGATAATGTATACTAAGGGGTTTTGGAGGTCGCTGATTACAAATCCAATATCAAATTTGACGAATTCAAAATGGCGGATCAAAAATGGCAGCCATATTGAATTTTCAAAATCTGACTTCATATTCTTAATGAGCAACCTCAAAAACCTATATATAGATTTTTTCGATCGAATACGATCACTTATAAATTGGGCTTATAGCCTCACATATGCTAAATAGGGTGTTTTCACGTTGTTACGAAACTGCGAAAATACTTAACTTCAATCAATGATATATCGATGAAAAAAAAAAGCTATCTTGAATCTGAAAAATGGATTTCAGAGGTCAAGGGTGCTCCTTTGTGATGCTTTCGCCCGTTAAAAAAAAAATTTTATTCAAGATGCTATGTAACGTCAAATATAGCAAAAAACGGTGTTTTTTGCACTTTTAGGTTACAATATCTCGAAAACTGAGGGTGATGGAATTTTTCTGAGGTCGGATTCGGATTCAGCGCAGCAAAAACCTTCGGGTATACTAGGTCTGGTCTCTGGTTCCGGACCTTTGTCAAATTTTGTCGGCCTGTGTAATTATTTTAACAATATTTTATGTAATTACATTTATTACATTCTCATCAGAGAATGTATTAGATTTGTGTAAAATTTGACCCCCCCAGTTTTTGTCAAATTTCCACGTTTTGAGACCCTCTAAACCCGAAAAACAGGTTTTTACGAATGTGTCTGCCTGTATGTCTGTATGTCTGTCTGTGAACACGATAGCTTTCGAAAAAAATAATCTATTAGATTGCCCTTTGGCACACTCGTTTAGGGTCCTAAACTGAAGCTCAATTTCGTTAGTCTGCCATTTTGGATGAAAATGCAAAAAGTGGGCATATTTTGAATATTTTTTAGACCACTTTTTTTGAAAATTCCAAAATTCTCTTACGGTTATTTATAGTATTAAAAAAGTTGAACGATTTATCTCAATGACTTTTTTTGAAAAGTCAAAAATTACCAGAGTTAGAGCATTTTCAAAATCCAAAAAAACAAATTAAATTGAACATTTTAAGGCAAACAACGCATTATACGAAAAAAAGTCAGGAGAATTTTCAAAATAAAAAAAAATAAAATTAAATGAACATTTTAAGCTAAATAAAGCATAATATGAAAAAAAGCTAAGAGAAGAGAAACTTTGATTTTTGAAAGCTCTACAAGATTATGATAAAAACATTTTCAATTGGGTCAAAAAGTTGAAAATTTCCAATTTGATCGTACAAAAAAATTTTGAAACCACATTTTTTCAAGATTTAAAAATTGTCTTTACGGTTGTTCATAGTACTCATAAACTCAAACATTTTATCCCCATGATTTTTTTCTATAAATAGAAAGTTATCAGAGTTAGAGCATTTTCAAAATCCAAAGAAACAAACTGAAATGAACATTTAAAGCCAAACAACGCATGATATGAAAAAAAGCCAAGACAAGAAAAACTATGCTTTTTGAAATCCCTACAGGACTACGATAACAACTTTTTTAATTTGGTCGAAAAGTTGAACATTCCAAATTTGATCGTATCAAAAGTAATGAAAAATTCAAAAATTCCATTTTTTGGTCAAACTATGCAAGATACAAAAAAAATGAAAAAGCTTAAATTGCGCGCCCTAGAAAGAACTACAAATTTATAAAGAATCACTTTTCGATATAAGCTACAAGAAAAAATGAGACAAAAATTGTTCATCCAAAAAAGAGCTATAATTTTTAATAGGAACGTAATTTTTGCTTTAACGTAAAAAATATCATTCAAAATAAAAATATTAAATTTGATTGAAAAAACAGCACAAGGTATGAACTTAAATTACCAGACAAAAGTTGTTCGCCTAAATAGATCTACAAATTTATTATTAATCATTTTTTGATTGGACGAGTAGATCTTCTTTTAATAGTAAAACATAAGATAAAAAAATGCAAAAATGAACTTTTTGGAAAAAGGTCAGAAAGGACGAAAGAGGACATAGGCTCCTATATAGGACCCTATAAGGACCCCATATAGGGCCCTATATAGGACCCTATAAAGGTTCCTGTATAGACTCTATGCAGATGCGCAGTAGTTTTTATTCAATCGTAAAAAACAACATTAAAAATAAAAAATTATAAAAACAAGGAAATGAGAATTAGTATGATTCAATTTTTATGCATATTATGAATTGTAATGATATACATTTATTGAAATGATGCATGTTTCAGAGCAGCTTAGAATACAATTTAAAGCAAAATAAGAAACAAATACAAAAATAATCATGATAAATATAATTTGCTTTTTATTTTGCAATTTTTTAATAAGTAATCCCAGGCAGAGTTACATAAAAAATGTATTATAATTGATATAAAAGTGTTGTGTATAATGTAGATATAATGTTCGATAAAGCCAAAAGAGCTTTAACAAAAGAGAGTTCAAAATCACAAAATTGCAGTTGTCGGTCCGTTTACCTTTGATTTTAAAAGGTCTGTGCCCGAATGTGGAAGAAATGCAAAAACCAAGTGCAAAGTGCGATTGCCATCAGTCGCGTGCCGTAGGTGCGCTCAAACTCTCTTTTAACAAAAGAGAATTCACAATTACAAAATTACCGTGGTGGATGTTTTGAGTCTTAATTTTAAAATGTTTGCGCAAGAATGTGCGAAAATATAAAGACCGAGCGCGTAGCGCGAGGTAAATACGTAATCGAGCGCGAAACGCGAGATAAATACAATATCATTGTACCAATTGTACCAATTAAAGAAAAAGCTTGAAATTAAAAAAACTACGGCTTTTTTTGAGAAATACATTTTTCCATATAGATTAAAACATATTAATTCATATTTACTTTTCTTATTTACTTTTCTTATTACCTTACAGTCATTATTATACAATTATAGTAATACAATTAAAGTTGAAACATTCGAGATCAAATTTAAAGTTAGTTTTTAATTTACTAAATTTTTACATTCTCATCAGAGAAGGTATTAGATTTGTGTAAAATTTGATCCCCTCTCCAGTTTTTGTCAAATGTCCACGATCCGACACCCTCTAAATCCGAAAAACAGGTTCTTACGAATCAAGTTCGTTAGCCAGCCATTTTGGATAGAAATTCAAAAAGTGAACGCATTTTTAATATTTTCGAGACCACTTTTTCTAAATTCAAAAAGTTTCTGTACAAATGGTTATAGTATTCAAAAAGTCAAATAATTAATCTTATTGAATTTTTTCATAAAACCAAAAATTACCAGAGCATTATATATAGTATAGCATTTACAAAATTCCAAAAAACACAAAGTGAACATTTTAAGCCAAATAACGCACGATATAAGAAAAGTTGAAAAAATGTTGCTTTTTGAACGCCCTACAAGATTATCATAACAACTTTTTGATTTTTTTTCAAGCAAATAAAAAATTCAAATTTTGACAGCATACAAAATAATAAAATAAAAGTCTTCTTTCTCATTTATATTTTCAAATTCAAAACATGAAAACTAAACAAATTATAATTTAAAGTATTAAAAGCAGGTTTTCTGAATTGAGGAATCTGATGAGCAACCATTTAAAAAAATTTGAAAAGGTAGCAGTTGAACAGTTTTAAGAAAATATCTAAAAAATAAATATAGAAGATATATAGAAAAATTATTCGAAAAAAAATTAAAGAGAATTCAAACGAATTTGATCAAATTCCTCCGAATTTAGGGTGGGTTTTAAAAACTTCAAGATTCAAAAAATCTATCGAATGAATAGAATGGAGTGAATTTAGTAGAATTCAAAAGAATTTAGGATAAATTAATGATAATTCAGGGTGAATTCAAAATAAATTGCAAAACCTATTTTTAAATTTCTTCAAATCTTTGAAGCCCTACACCATATGTGTAAAGTTTAAATTATACAAATAAGATTGAAAATGAGTAAATTCTGTTTATGGAAAAACGATCAAAGTTGTAGAAAAATGTTTAATAACAAAATTTTGTTTAATGAATGCGCATTTTTTTAAACAAGACAATAAAACCACGTCAGTTTTAATACCAATGCACTTATAAATCTTCTTCTTGTCAAAATTTGGTGCATTTAAAATGTTTTTGGTAACACTTCACATTTTTCTTGTAATATATAGACAGTAGGCACTATCTTTTATATCCTAAAATTTATATCACTCTAATCGGCACAGACAAATACTAAGTGTAACAAAAGCGATTCAGGTATAAATTCAGGGGATAATCTCAGCATGTCATAAAGTGAAGATCTGCAAGTGTGAAATGAGAGATAGCCAATTTTTCATTTGACCCTTATCGATCATTATTGTTTTGCAGGCCGAGATTACATCCAGTATTTTCACCTTACCTTCCACGAACTAACCATCTAAAATCTCTTAGTACCATAGTGTTTGACCGAACCTTTATCCAGCTTAAATATCCTACCTTAGTTCTGAATTGTTGGAAGTAAATTATTTTCGCCACACCCTGGCGTACATCTCTAATTTTCTTTCCCTATAACCGTAAACTCATTAAGTCGTTTATGACCTGATTGTACACAATGAGGTTGTAAATAATTCATTCTGTTAGCCAAAAGTATATTTTTGACCAAACTTTCCCAAAATCATTACAATTCGTATTATGCATGGAAATTAAAACAGTCTTATTCTTATTGCCTTGTTTTTATATATTTGTTTAATGTTTAATCTCAGTTTGTACGATAAAAAAACTATGCTTCCTATCAAAAAGATATTCCTAAAAAATATTTAAATGTTTCTTGGGTTCATAATCTGTTCTAACTTATTCTCGTATCATGTATTGTTGTACTCAAATATAATTTTTTTTTAATTTTGAATATTGTTTTTTATCCGTAAAACACAAACTACTTATCCTACAAAAAAGTAATTCCTGAAAAATTTGCTATTTTTTATAAATCCACAATTATTGTTAATCTATCTCTTTTCGTATCTTGCTTTGGTTTCCACAAAATAAAGTTATTGTTTTTTCATTAGTTTTTTTTTAACAAAAAAATTTAAATTGTCGATTTTTTGTAAGCAGAACTTAGAAAGTTGTTTCGACAATCTTTTAGGGCCTTGAAAAAGTAATATTTTTCTTTTTTGACTTTTTTCACATCACGCTTTGTTTGGCAGCAAGTGTTAATTTTCGTTTGGTTTTTTAGATTTTGAAAATGCTATAAGTTTGGTAGTTTTTATTTTATCAAAAAAACTAATGGAGATAAATTGTTTGCATTTTGATCTACTACAAATATTTTATAACAAAATTTTCAAATATAAGAAAAGTGGTCTAAAAACTTTTTAAATGCTCTGAAATTTTTTAATTTTTTTTTAAAAAAGGTGGCTGACCAATATCTTCTTATTAGGATCAGAATGAAATAATAAATTATTTTTGTGTGATAAAAATTTACGTTTTCGATTTTTGTCAAAAAATTTAAAAAGTTGTTTAGACAGTCTTTTAGTGCCTTGAAAAAGTAACGTTTTTCTTTCCTTCACTATTTCCTATATCACGCTCTTTTTGGCAGCAAATATTAATTTTCGTTTGCTTTTTTGGATTCTGAAAATGCTACAAGTTTGGTAATTTTTATCCTTTTGAAAAAAGTAATGGGGCTTAATTTTTTGTATTTTGGTCTACTATAAATATCTGTCAAAAGAATGTTTAAATATATAAAAAAAAGTTGTCTCAGCAATATTCAAAATGCTCTAACTTTTTAAAATTTTTTTAAAAAAATGTGGCTAACGAACTCTGCAAAAGTCATTTTTCACATGAAAACAATACCTTCTAATTAGGGTGAGAATGTAAAAATATGTCCAAGGGTCGATTCCACGTCCGATTCGTATGTACTCTACTGAATTCCACGACATCTAGTACTTTCAAACTCGCTTCGTTTAAATAACAAAATTTTGAAACTTTTTTTATATCTTCAAGTACCACATCTCAATCATTTTTAACAAACTATTTTTGTCTAGTTACATACAAAATTATTTAATTTAAAGATATTTCATTTGATAGAACAAACATTAAACAAACATTACGGTGAACAAATCTATATAACAGCTGAATAAATAAAATATCGAAAATATCACGAATGACGCAATCTTTCCTCATCGTACGAGGTTTGTAATTTACAATATTTCTCGGTGATCGTCAATTATAAAAGCTTCCTCGTTTCAACAAATTCAATTAGTATTCCTACAGATGACTTCTTTAAAAAATGACCACCACGCTGGTCGATTCTCTCCAAGTATGAGAATAGCGGCGCATGAGTAAAAAATGCTCAAATAAGCCAAACTGTTTACAGAAGGACAACGCTTCATCAATTGAGCTTTTGGGTCCAATAACGGTGAACTTGCATTTTCAGAAGTCACATAGTTTTCATTTGTTTTGTACATAATTTCATGAAAAACAAATGGAAAACAAGTGACTTCTGAAAATACAACTGCATTCGTTATTTGCACTCAATAGCTCAAATTGATCCATAGCGATTAGCAGAAATAGTTGCCTTCGCACTCATTTCAACGTTGCCTACTCTCTAAATATGAATCAGTAAAAAATTCACTGATTGCATTAGTAGTTAGACATTTTACTGATTAAACAGTGATTTCGGACTTACTAACTAATCAGTTCAGTAAAATCAGAGTAAATCATGTGAAGCATAACCTCTAAATTTTTAGGTTAAGCGTTGTTATTCTTTTATTTAAGTAGAAAGAAGAATTCCTTAATGAAATACGTTTTTTAACTTTCGGACTGTAAGTCTGCTCAATTAACTGCGGCAAAAATATATTCTAACTCGTATGGAAAGTTCTTAACAACAGGGTGTGTACATGACAGTCCAATTTTGAATTTAAAGTAATATGTGCGGCTGTTTTCCATTTAAAAGCATCGAAACTTTTCACCTTTTTTAATATTTGTTCATATTTATAGGTTTTAAGTTTTTACTATGATTCTTTGATTGAATGTACTAAAATCTTATTTTTTAATGATTGCTAAATGGACACGGTACAGTACTGCCTACCATCAAAAGTGGTTAATTCACTGATTCAATAAGAAACTTTCACTGATGCGCACTCACTTATTTCTAGCTATTTGAGTCAGTGAAATTTCACTCATATATATTTAGAGAGTAAACCGATCGATAACACAGGCCAACAATTCTCAGAACCAGAGACCAGACCTACTATACCCGAAGGTTTTTGCTGCGCTGAATCCGAATCTGACCTCAGAAAAATTCC
>NC_046657.1:3986235-3992459 GCF_010883055.1 Belonocnema kinseyi
TTCAAGAGCGAAAAAAATCACGATGTCATATGAAACTTGAAATGCTTGGTATTGGATATTGTTGACAGATGACAATACGCCAATTAGCACAAATGGTAAGTTTCGACAGTGCCTACAAGTGTGTCTACTGGCCGCTAAATGGCAATACCGGTTTCATATGTATACACCTGGTATAATGCACTAATATCGCTTGAGCACTGGTAGAACCATCGTGTATATAATATAATAAAAGAATAATATAATGTAAAATCTTGTACTGTACGAATTCACGATTTAACGCTATAGGGAACTTTAGGGAACTTTAACGCTATAGGGAACATTCCACGATATGCGCAGGAATTGCAGTATACATTGTAAATCATGCGATATCGTTTTCTCCGTGTAAAAGTCGCAAAACTGCGTAAAACGAAGTGTAATCTGACTCTGTGTCAGAGATTGTTGAAAGTACACAGAGACGAGGAATCTACCAGAACATATAAGAATTAAACGTGGATTGGACCCCTGAACACATTTTTTTGTATACAAAAAATTTTTATTTTTATTTTTGAAAATAACGCGACGTTACTTATAGCATTCATGTTAAATCATTATATCTCACGCTTTTTAATTGCCGAACTGCTTGAGATGTCGTACTTAAAGATATAAAAACAGTTTCTAAATTATGTTATTTGAAGGTAAAAAACAAAGCTATACTGTGTTGGCTGACATATTTTAACAGTTAAAACTTTTTGTACTATTTTTTTGATTTCCGAAACTAAAAATTCGAAAAATTGCTTCAAATGAATTGAAATCTGATTTTGCATCAGATTTCGTTTAAAGTACCTGAGGTTGCGGAATCCACCACAACATATAGGAAATAGTCGCGGAATCGACCCTTGGACATATTTTTTGTATCCTGAAAACCTTTATTTTTTATATTGCAAATTACGTGACTTCACTTATGCTAATCATGTTAAATCATTATTTCTCATCGCTTTTCAATTACATGAATTGGTTGATAATTTGGCACTTGAAGAGATGGAAAAAGTTTCAGAATCCTGTTAGAAGGTATAATACAAAGCTATACCTTATTAGCTAATGTATTTAAAATTTGAAACTTTTTTGTAATATTTTTCGACCTCCTAAGCGCAAAAGTCAAACAATTGCCTAAAATGAATTGAAATCTTACTTTGTAATGAAAGTCGTTGAACTAACCAGTGGTCGTGGAATCCACCGCAGCATCCCGTGCAGAAATCGCCCAATTTCATACTTAATACCAATATGGCCCCGACCGGGATTCCCGATCTGGCCCTGATCGGTAGAATTCTGTGGTCCAGATTTGGGCTAGACCAGGCCAGACCGATTTCCTACCGTAACGCCATCCCCATGCGCTCACAGAATTAGTGCTGATTATTGTTTTTTGATAGTGTAGTGAAATTGGAATATTATTCGTTTTTAATATTTTATAAATGATTGAAAATGCCTAAGGCAAGTACGCCACGTGTTCGGAGGCACCGGGCACTAACCAGTATACCTCGAAACCTGCATGAGGAAAATGAAAGTAAGTGATTAAGCTCTGGGGCTAATTGAAACCTAACCTCAAATAAAGTGATCATCAATTAAATTTTATTTTTTTAATAAATACGAATGAAATTATTAAAGATGGAAATGTAAGTGATCTGGAAGTTAACACCATCCAACCCGTTCAATTGATTTTTTATTAATTTAATGTAGAGTTAAAGAGATAAAATCTGTTTTAAAATATATTGACTAATATTAGTCAAAATAGGCAATCTCCAAAAATAGTGATCTTGTCATAATAGAATATGTGATAAAATCGAAAGTGTATTTCAGATTTTATTAAAATAATAAATTCATTATCAAAATACATTAAGGACATCTTTTCATAACATGAATTTCGGAATCAAGTAGTAGAATCAAAATACCAATCGATCGAGTGCTCCCAACAAGAGATCCTTACTCAACTGCGCATGCGTTACACTCGAAGTCTAATTGGTTGCTATTCGCGCGCATTTTGAAATGCTGAAATATATTATTTCTCTTCTTTATTTCTACTTTTCTACTTAATGTTTCTACTTTTCATTTCTACTTTTAAAAATTCCATTAGATGAAAATTCATGAATCTTGATAAAAAAAAATAAAAATTAATTAAACGTATATTCTGTACACAATCGTTGGGAGCACTGCATAAATATTTATGACAAAAGTATAATTTTTCCTGTAAATGCTCAACGTAGGTACGTAAAAATCCAATTTTTTTAATTGTGTAACCTTACTTTCGTTCCTGCACTTGGCTATTGTGATTCTTGTATATTAACATCATCTTTTCTTCCACTTCCCTTTCGTAAATACTTGTAACAATTAAACCCCTAATATATATATCTGATTTTCCGATACTTAACATTTATTTTCGAATCATCTTAATTTTCGTCAGGAAAATTCGATGAAAATCCACAATCAGGTACTGATTCTGATATTTAAAATTATTCCAGCGTTCGAAGTTTTAGGGTTCCATCTAAAAAATGTTCTAAAACTCACAAAGTTTCACAAACGCCAAAAGAGTATCAAGTAAGTTGAGAAACAAATATTTGAAACACAGTTTAGGGTAGCCGTTTTAATCATAGACAAAAATTCCCGGTTTTTTCCAGGTTCGCAAACATTTTTCACGATCAATAAAATTAAAAAATTCGAACTCTAAACCTAAAAATTTTTCCATTTGCAGTAACAAAAAATAAACTACCAATTAAACTACTTAAAATTAAACTCTTGAATTTTAAACTTTTGAAATTGAATTGTAAGAGTTTTTTAATTTAAAAATTTTGTATTCAATTTCTCAGTAATTTAAACGTAACAAATGAAAGGCTCAAACACTTTTCAATTGAACAACTTAACATGAAATGCACATAAACTGCAAAATTTAGAATTTAAAAAAAAATAATGAGTTCAAAGGGTCAGATTGAATTCTTAAAATATAAATTCACGTTATCATTTTCAAAGGTGTAAATTAAAGAATCGATGAATTTAAAAAAAATTGTAATTATATTATTCTGGAAAATTTGAAGCTAAATAAATTCATGTTATCATTTTCAAAGGTGTATATTAAAAGAATCAGTGAACTTTAAAATGTAAAGAATTATTTTATTTTAAACAATTTCAAGCTAAATACGTGACAAATTCAAAAATTAAATTTGTTTAACTTAAGACTTCTTAAATTGGAAGTTACATTATTTTTATCCTTAATACTTTAAACATCCTTGTAAGGCTTCAAAATTTTATTTCAAAATCTTGATAAATGTAGAAGTTGTTTTAAATTTATTACACGTTAAACTTATTTTAAATTTTTTTTTAGAATTTTTAAATATCTTTTAAAATGAACAGAAAGTTCCCTATAACATTTAGAAACCCCTGCAAAATTAAAGAAAATTCTTAAAATCTTCCACATTCTTTTTTAACAATTTTGGAAATCTTAAAATCTTTTTGAATATTATTTTTAAATGATATTCCAAACTGCAAAATTATTTTCAATTTTACTACGAATCGTATCAAGAAGTTTTTATTCTTTTAAAACTTTTAAATTATTTGAAATAATTTCAAGCTTTAAATTAATTTTGAATTTTTTTAAAACATCTAAATGCGTCTTAAAATAATCCAATTTTTTTCTATACAATTAATAAGTTTTCAATTGCTATTTGAACAACTAAATTCAACAATTTCACTTACAAATGTAACTTTTTTTTAGAAAAGAACCATCAAAATTGTAACGTTCGAAGTTTAAAAGCTCTTCCAAATTTTAACGATTCAAAGGCTTTCTATATTAAACAGTTCAGTTTCAAATTATTAACTTATAAATATTTGGTTTAAATTAATTATTCTTAAATGGACAGTCAAATATTGCTAAATATGAAATAATGATTCTTTTTTCTTTAATTAAAAAATGTTTAATCGAATGCATAAAGAATTGGTTATTTCAAACTGAAACAATATTTTTAATTTAATGAAAGCCTTTAATTACAAATACATTATTATGAAGTGATTTTTAATTTAAAAATAGTTTATAAAGTTTTAGGCAGACGCTTGCAGTATTTAATGACTAAGATTTCAAATTGAAACAGTTAATTTTTTTCACGTTAAAATCTGAAAATTCTAAATCTTGACCGGATTTCGAATCGTTTTGTAAAGTGAATTATAGTTCCCTTTTAATACCTAAATTACAGATTCATTTTTAAAATAATTTATTTATATTTACTGTTAATAAAATACAAATATTTTTATGCTAAATTCTCAACTTTAAAGGGTTTTAATTTTTTACTTTATTAAGTCTTCAAGACTGCATTTTGAAATTCTCTAAATTAAAAATAAAAACCTAAAATTAGAAATTTCTAAAGTAAACGATTTTTAAATTACGCATTGTCAGCCGGCATGAGAGTTTTATAATTTATTAATTTTACATTTTTTAGAAGCAGAAGTAGCGATCAGTAATAATTCCATGAGTGATGAAAACACAGAAAGGATGAAGGAAGCGGCTCTAAGCCATATTGAAACAATTATTGGAAATTCCGAAGATTGGGGTAGCCATCAAAAGCAGAGGACACTAAACTAAAAAACACTTTTTTTAAGGTTTTAGTTAACGAGAATTAACTTAAGGTCATTTTGGTATTTAATAAATAATAATATTTATACTTTATAAGTCTCTTTTTATTTGCGAAATGCATAAAATGTTTTATTATGAGACCGATCAGGCACCGATCGGGTTTCCCGACCTGGCCCCGACCTGGGCGTGTGTTTCATCCGCGATATTGGCTCGATCCGGCCTGGTCTGGCCCCGACCGGGGCCAGATCAAAATTTCTGCACATATACGAAATAGTCGTGGAATCGGCTATGGGCATTTTTTCTCAATACTAAAAACTTTTATTTTAAATATTACAATTGATGTTACATTAATAATACTAATCATGTTAAATCGTTATCTTTTATCGCTTTTTAATTAAATGAATTGCTTGATGATGCCACAGAAAAAACGAAAGATTAAGTTTACATTGATTCCAGGTGAAAGATTCGCCGCAACAAAAATTAACCTTGCTGGATAAACTTTACATGAATAAAATATAATTTTCGATTTTTAACCACGCCTGGATAATCTTTCGCCTTATAATCGCTGCATTTTTATTCGAGATAAAGCGAGAATTCCGACGCCAGCTATATCTACCGTGATTTAACCTCATTAAATTGGAGAGAACTGGGTATTCCCATCTGTCAGTTGCTTTTTGCGCTTTTTGCTGAACGGTAATTAAAAAGTTCTAATTCTTTCACAATAGTCTAATTTATTTCGGAGGAGATATATCAGTACATGCAATTTTTTTTCGTGTTGTCTGTTGCTGACTCTACATGTTTTACTGAAACTTGCTCACTTCAGCGTGACGCGTAGACAAAATCAGGATTATTCTCCTAACCTCGGTGAAACTTTCGCCGAAATATGTTTACTTGTTAACCGTTGCAAGTCTTACCTGCAGAAAATTTTGACTTTTGTTTTTTTCTGTATTGCTTTAAATCTGGTGTCCCGATTTATAGCTCAAATTCACTCATACCTTGCCGTTTTTTCATTGCTGCTAAGGACGCCGTAGCACACGACAGCTTTTATTCCACCGTATAATAAACTTTCCTCAAACAGCATGTAAACTTTACCACGGGAATTTTTACATGTAGCAAAATTTAACTTCTGTTTTTTTCTGTGGCGGCACTTGAAGAGATGAAGAAAATTTCAAAAATCCTATTAAAAGATATAATGCAAAGCTATCCTTCATTAGCTAGTGTGTTTAACATTTGGGACTTTTTTTAAGATTGTTCGATTTTCTTAACCAAAAATTCGAGAAATTGCGTAAAATCAATCAATATTTGATTTTGCATCAGACGACGTTGAAAGTATCAAAGGTCGTGGAATCCACCACAGCATATACGAAATAGACGTGGAATCGACCCTTGGACATACTTTTTTGTGTACTAAAATCTTTAATTTCAAATACTGCAAATAATTTGACATTGCTTATGCTAATCATGTTAAATTATTATTTCTCGCTGCTTTTTAATTACCTAGTTTAAGGTAAATTAATTGTATCTTAGTATTATAAATTACACAGGCCGACAAAATTTGACAAAGGTCCGGAACCAGAGACCAGACCTAGTATACCCGAAGGTTTTTGCTGCGCTGAATCCGAATCCGACCTCA
>NC_046657.1:3992559-3994564 GCF_010883055.1 Belonocnema kinseyi
TGAGAGGTGGACAAAATGTGTAGCCAGCGAGGGCGCATACTTTGAATAAAATATTTGTTATCATTCTCTTGAAATAAATGTGTTTTTTTTCTTGAAAAAATATCGGTTTCATATGTATACACCTGGTAATATCGTACAAAACTCCGGAACCTGCTTGTACGTCATCCATTGCGCTTTTTTCAATAGAGCGGTTTTGTGATATCATTGAGGGATTTATTTTTCTCATTTTACGCTTAAGAAATTATAAAATATTACAAAAAGTTACAATAATAATATTAACTAATCAAGCAATATAAAAAACAATCTAATCGACTAATTGTGCTGTTAATTGTTTAAGAATAATTATATAAAATTGAAACGTAACTTTTTTACTGTAATGAGGCTGACATATTTAGTTTTTTTTAATGTTCCAAGAAGCTTTATTCAATTTTATAGTATAGCTTGAATTTTTTTTAGAACTAATTCGTAATTTTTAAACATTTTAAGATGGTTCTAATCATTTTTCACTTCGTAACATTTCAAACTATCTTTTTTATATAAATGTAACTTTTGATCGGAATACGGAAAAAACGATTTTTTCTTTCTTTTTTCAACAAACTCCGTCGAAAATTTTGACGTCACATAAAACCGTGCATGAACAAATAAAAATTGTTTAAACCACTGTGTGTAAGCAATTCAAGGGATAGTGGGAGCTAAAAAAATGTATTGCAAAATTTGCAACAAAAATTTGTTCGAACGATTTTAAAATATTAAAAATGTCTTTTAGGTAGCATAATATGAGGCATATTAACATTTAATGGACTTTGTTAGAAAATTAAGAAAAATATATTCGTCTGCCTTTTGCCAGTCAAAAGCTAAACTCTAATAACAACTCTTTTTTAAAGAATAACTATCATACTGAATCCACCATATCAATTTTGATATTGCCTAATTGGTTTATGTCATTATGAGAATACCAATAATTTGAGCCAAATGTGAAAAAATTCTTAAATAAATAAACATTGTTTCAACAGTGGCTAGTGAAAAAAAATATAAGAACATTTTAATTTATCTATGGAGGGGGAAAAATGTACAAAAAAGTAATAATTATGATATTTGGAACATTACACAAAAATAGAATAATACATACAAAAAATTTTATTTGCATATTTTACAATTGAAAAAAATGTCAGCAATTAAGATAATTATTAGAATAATTTATGATTAATCTTTTTTATCACTAAATATAGCAAAAAACATGCAGCAGGATTTTTTTGTTTAAAAAATACATAAAGAGGTTTGTTCAAGGATGTGGGCGTTTCCCAAAGTGGGCGTAACGCGTCGTGGAATGTACCCTGATATACCAGAATTTTGTAGTCGTGGGAAGTACCATCTTATATCTAGTGGTGCTTTCCACGCCATATGCAATGACGTGGAATCTACCGCTGGATATGCAATTTTTCCACGACCGTCGTGGAATGTACCAAATGTCGTGGAATCAACCACGCCATACAAAAAGAAGTCGTGGCAGCAACCACTGGATAGACATATATATATATATATATATATATATATATCCTTTTTATGTGTGTGTTTATTTTAGGCCTACATCTTTGAATTTACAATAAAAAGAGATTTACTCCCCTCCCCCCGGTTCAAAATCTCAGCTTCGTTTTTAGTTTGTAGGTTTAAAATGTCTTTTCTCTTTTTTTTTATCGTAAAATTATAATGAATTGCTATGAATTACTTATCTTCGAGTACGTTTCTGGATTTCCTAGTAACTGCATATCGAAGCACAATTTTAAGAAAATGCATTTATACAAAATTTAAAATTTTCTATTTGGCTTTTTCCCCAACCGAGTATAAGTACGATCGGCCTCTTTAAAAGATACCACGAAACTGTTACAGAAAACACAAGAGAATTTAAGAGAATTTAAGAGTCGATTGACAACTACGACATTTCCGACAGTCGTTAAAATATGTATATATATATGCACACACACACACACACACACACACACACACA
>NC_046657.1:3994673-4014252 GCF_010883055.1 Belonocnema kinseyi
AGAGAGAGAGAGAGAGAGAGAGAGAGAGAGAGAGAGAGACAGAAATTTCATGTATCTCACATTTTTCTTTTATTTCTAACTCAGCAAGAAAATCTCAATATCATCTCACCGCTATTACAATGCAAATTTCTCGTGCAACATCTGTAGTTGTTGAAAGTGGACGCAACTAACCCGGTCAAAAATCTTTCAATTTTTTATTAGATTTAAGTGTCCAGCAGACACTTAACAAATCAAAAAGATGTGCTTCTAATATTACCGAAGTATCACACATTCGTATACCGAAAATTTAGAGTTTGACAAAAAAATTTCCCCCCTATCATCGTCCTTAAATCTAAGAATACTTGAAGCACACTTTTCTACGATCACGGAAAATTAACAGTATGTTAGGTCGAAGAAGTTTATTATGAATAAGGTGCGCGAAAGTTATATCCTATTTAAGGCGAAAATGTACACTCCAACACAGTAATATTATTAATTAATATATCATATTGTATCTATTCTATGATCAAAATTATGCAATATAATTTGTTAGGCTTGATAATACTTTGAGAATAAGTATTCCTTTCCGGTTGATTTAAATAAGAAATTAAAACGAACCCATGCACCATAATGAAGTAGTCTTTGGTTAAGGATCACATCGCCCCTCTGAGAATCGAGTTTGAGCTCGAGCTCGAGCACGTACCTTACCATAGGAAGGGTCAGCTGAGAGCTCAGGTATCGTACGGTATGCTGGCGAATTTCGAAGTAATTTATTTCAAATATTAGTAGAAAACAGATCAATTATATTATTAAATATTGATTTGTATTATTGGCAAAAAAATATAAATAAAGAGTTTTCGATGCAAAAAAGGTCAAAGCAAGCAAAAAACGTCAAGAGGAAACTTCAAAGATAGCTGAGCGTAATAGAACAAGAAACATTAGCAATATAAATCAACTTTTACTTTCCTGTGATGTTTCACAGTACTTTGTTGTACGAATAATAAATATAATAACATATTTTATTTTAACAGTCTAATTTCTAAGCTCTTCTATTATAAATGGTCACGAAATACGTTTTAGTACTGGAAAACTAAAGTATCTAAATATATTATAAAAGATCATTCAAATTTTCACCCAACGTCCACCTTAAAATTTTTTTTAAACATTCCCTACCAATCCCAGAAAGTCGTTCAAATAGAAAATTTAACCTTTAGGTTCAGTAGCTAAGTTTAACGATCAATTTTCTTCAAAATTAGTTGTATTTTGCAACTCGAAAATTTTTTTATCTACCACAACAGTAAAAAGTTCAAGTAGTAATTCTTTTCTAACTTCTTGGGCCTATAGCTTTTGAAAGTTCAGGATTAGAAAAGAGACTGTTTTCGATGTAATTAAAAATTGAACTATGGGCTCGCTACCGGAAATTTATTGTCAGTTGTATCCAAATTTGCTCTTATTTCAAAAACATAAAATTTTGATGTCTTTCGAGAAACGAAAATTCAATTTATGATTTTTGTCTGATTTAGAGTAGTTTTGATACTTTTACTTCATTGAAGACCATAGTAACTACAAAAATACTTACTCATATTCACATTGACAGTCTATTTAATTTGAAAGTTTCATAGAATTAAATTAAATTTCCACACAAAATGTTTAAAAATTGTAATCGAAAATATAGTAAAGAGATTAAAAAACTGAGTAATTTTTCAAATTGAAAGGTTTTTTGAATCACAAGAATTATGTTTAAATAATATAAATGATAATAATAGACAAGAACGTATCAATAAGGTTAATTCAATGCAAAACAGGTTTATAGCTAGTTGCTGAAACCTTAGAACTGGGTGGGAAATTTGGGATTCCTTTCATTACTTATAACTTAGCCAAATATATTTATAATGTTTTGAAACCAGTTTCAGGAAACACAGAATCATTGATTAATAATGGCTGGAATTTAAAAGATACTTTAAATAAAATAAAAGTTCTACAACACATTCTTTAGTTTCACTGGACATTGTTTCAATTTTTGATAAAATTCCATTAGATCTTGCATTGAATTACATTAAAGAAAAATTAATACAAAATCATAATCTGACTAAGGAATGGAAAAATTGATTTTTAATCGATAATATAAATGTTTTCTATAACACGGTTTTCTCTTTTAATGTTAAATAGTATTATTATTAATAGTATTATTATTATTGAATGTCATAAATATTTTTGGCCCTGCATTACATGCATAATCGAAGTAAATAAATCTCTGAAACTTTTAAAAATATTAAATTCTCATTCAGAAATTTCTAAAGGGCTCTAGTAGGGCGTTGACTAGTTTTCCCAATCTCTAGTCGGGCTCTAGTAGGGAAAAATTAGTCGGAGCCCCATCGAGAACGTAACGCTGAGGCCACGGGGGCCCTACTGGATTTTCTAGTAGGGTTCTAGTGGGGCCAACCCGCCTACAATTCAATTAAAGATAAGGGCACCTGCAGGATTCCTACAGGGTACTGTCTCGCTACTGGCAGCCAGTACTTTTATCCGTTCATCATCATACGACTGTATACGATCTGAATATAATTTATAATTTCAAAAATTGAAATTTCATTTGAACATTTTGGTTAATTTTAACATCCACTACTGCTATACTTTAACGATGTGACAAAAAAGTTATTTAAACAATAAATACTAATTAACTACGAGTATTTTTACTTTACATATTACTGTTCCTGTTTAGAGCAAATACATGTATTACATTTTTAAACATTACCCTACAAATAAAATTTCTCACGGTACGGGGTATCGAACTTATATAACTTACGATGAAAAAGCCATCCTCATAACCTACAGATAAAAAGAGTTAACACAGAAAATGTTAAACTCTCTTTCTAATTAACTATTTATTATTATACGACATTATTTAAATTTAAAATATACAAACTGTTAACATGAACACCAATAAAGTCATTTTTAGGTTAATAAATTTAATCGACTGAAATTTGTCTTCGTATAATATTTTATTTTGTCCCATTGTAGATTACTTTACAGCTTTTTACAATGTCAGAACTTTTAATTTTTTATGAACATTTTAACTTCAACCTAAATGTAATTTTTTCTAAACATTAAAAATTTTTCATAGCAATTCGCCATACTTATACGAATTATGGAATTCTCCACTAGAACCTGACGCGGCACCTATCAGATTTTTATAGACTAGATATTCTGATAGGGGCCCCATCAGAACCCAACTTCAAATAGGGAAAGATGGGGATATTTTTGCACGGGTCCTGGTGCCACAGACATAAGTTTCATTTCTTCGTGTTTGTGATAGCACTGCTCTCTCAGTCAAAAAATAAATTAATTCTAGTAAAACTGCACTAAGTACAACTAAGACTAATAAAAATGAATATACAACCAGTCAGTCCTGTATAACATGAACCTTGAAGAACATGAACGTATTAACGCACAAAAAAACTTAGGAGTGCCCAGGGGGCACAACATTTGGTGACATCTTGATGACATCGTTACGACATATTTACGACAACTTTACGACTTCCTGAGTCCATGGCGTTAAGGCGTCTTTAGGATATCGTTAATATGTCTTATGATCTAACGATGTCGTTAGGATATCGTAAAGACACTGTAACGACATGGACATAGGATGTCGTTAAGTTGTCGTAAAGATGCTGTAACGATGTCGTAAAGACGTCGCCAAATTTTGTGCCCACTGGGCCATTATTGCAACCCAGTGGGCACAAAATTTGGCGAAAGAAAAAAATACTTTTGAAAGATGTATAATAGGTTCCATTTTTATTTAAAAAATACAGTCAAACTCGGATACAGCGCCCCTGGTTATATCTCTTCCGATAATTGACGTCACGCCGCAGGTGTTATTTCCGAGTTTGGCCCCATGTGGAAATAATTCCTGGCAGGCTGGAATTATTCTAGCGCCAGTACTGCATTATTCGTGGTTGTCTGTTCACGCCAAATTAGATTGGCGCTCTTTTGCAGCTTCTATACCTAATAGATAGAAAAATCCATTACGAAGTTCTATATAGACCCACTAATGTCGCCAGCCAGAATTTGACAACACATTAATATAAAAACTCTGTCTAAAATCTAGTTTGGCTCTAGAACGTAAGTATTTTATATGTTAAAAGTGTAGGAAACTGCCCCATTTATATATATATATCTAAAATTGTACATTATATAGTCGCTATAATCCTTGAAATTGGCAGAATGTTTCCTAACCTCAAAATTTGTATTAGAATCACTGAGAAATTGAAGTGATTGAAGAACCTTATTATTAACTGTCCCAGTGGGCACAAAGTTTGTCGACGTCTTGACGACATCTTTACGACATCTTTACGGCAACTTTACGACAACCTATGTTCATGTCGTTAAGGTGTCTTTACGATATCGTAAATAAGTCGTATAATCTGACCATATCTTTACGATATCGCAGAGACACCGAAACGACGTGGACAATTGATGTCGTAAAGATATCGTAAAGATATAAAAAGTTATTGCTGCATAATGACATTTTATCGTTTGGTTTTCTAGGAAAGTAATTTTCCTTTTCGTTCGACCTGTATCCAGCACTCATGTACATTAAAATGACATATTTCCTAACCTCAAATATTATTCTAGACAAATAATAATGATTGAATTATTATGAGTATTGTTTCAAAGTCAGCAATTTATTTACTTTTTGCCAAAGCTCGTTTTTTTAAAATCTATAATTATTTACTGTGATTTCTCTTACGAATTCTTAAAAACTGTTAAAATTTATTGAGACACTGCAATAGCAGTATTTATATTATAAGTGAAATAAAATAAAATATTCTATATATAGAAATTTTTCTATTATTTCTTATAAGTTGAATATTCTTTTTATTATTAACAATTAGAATCTAATCAAAGGGAGAAAAAGAAAACGACACCAAGGAAGGCACCGTGTGAGAAAACTTAAAGCCCTTTCTAAGGCTGCAAATCGTCCCAGTTCAAGAGAATCCAGTTCATCCACTGAAAACTCATCCTTAAGTAATGTTAATAATCAATATTTAAATAGTTAGAACACTTTTAATTCAAATATTTAATTAAAAAAAAAACACTTTATCATTGTAATAATTATATCCAAAACATTTAAAAAAGGTTTATAAGAATTTGCTTATATGCCTCAACATCTTTCACTTAAGTAATTACACATTTCGAAATAAAGTTTAACAGTAGTCAGGTCTCAAGGGTCTGAATGACTAAGCTTCTTGCGGTTTTAAGTACAGAGAAAAGTAGAACTTAAAGCTTTTAGAACATGCTGAAAATATTATAAAAATATTTTTCTGATAAATGAACTGTTCAATGGAATCATTTTACCAAGTTTTCTTAAAGATTTATTTTTGTAAAACTTTTGATATTAGTTGTACTTTAAAATCAAATTTTAGCTAAAGATGGATTATTTTAGGTTAGAATTCATTAATTTAGTTGAAAGTTGAACTATTTGGTTGAAAATTGATATTTCTTAATTCCAATTTCATCTACTCAAGTAAAAGTAGAACTATTTTGTTAAAAAGATATATTTTTAGTTGAAGGTTCATCTCTTTGGTTCAAAATTTAAATATATTTTAATTATAATTCGTTTTGTTATTGATATGTTGTAGCGATTTCTTTATCCCAACATTCTAATTCGATTTGTTGTTATAAGTAGTAACCGACAGATTTGAAATTCGTACCCAAAAATTAAAATTGCCCTGATAATGACTTAAAAATTGATCTGTAAATGAGTGCAAAATTAGGTTGCGAGTTCAAACAAAATATATTTAATAAAAGAAAGAACATAAAAGAAATAAACGTCATAAATCGTTCAAGGTGCTAAAGACTTAACCGCCAAAATCAAGACTAGTAAAATACATTCCACAGACATTCCAAGGCATCCATCCATTCCGAGCATATAAATTCCAGATTAAAAGAAAACACGTAAATAAATTTAAAATAAAGGTCAATAGTATACCCAGGACGATGTTATTGACAAACGATTCGTGTAGTTATTTTAGTCAGGAGAAACCAGGAAATCTATCCGGATTCAATAATTTCTCACTAGCTAATAAAATCTTTGCGTCGTGGGACAGATCAATGGATTCGGCAAATTTAATCATACTTTTTATTAGATTATGAGGCTTAATCCCAAAACGCTATTCATGTGGGGAGAATCGAGTACGACTGTGAGTTGTAATACTTAATAAATATTCGATTTCGGGTGAAGGCTTGGCCCAACGCGTATGAGCATCCGAACAAAGTCCTAAATAAACGGCCTAATTCCCTCATCACTCTTTCAGTTGGATTGGTTTGTGAATGTCTTATAGAGCAAAAAAGTGCTTTAATTCCCAGTGTCCACAAAATTTGGCGACGTCTTTGCGACATAGTTACGACATATTTACGACAACTTTACGAAATCCTATGTCCATGTCGTTACAGTGTCTTTACGATATCGTAAAGACATCGTCGATCATTCAACATATTTCCGATATCGTAAAGACGCCTTAACGACATGGACATAGGATGTCGTAAAGTTGTCGGAAAAGATGTCGTAAAGATGTAGTAAATACGTCGCCAAACTGGGTACCTTCCTTCTGCAATGACGAACTACAAAGAGGCGATGAGAACTGACTGCCATTATCTGCCAAAAGTCTTCTCGGCTTTCCCATTTCTGGAATATACTCATTAAATAATTTATTTAATGCAGCTTTTGTTGTCTCCTTTTTAATTGGGTAGAGTTTTACATACTTTGAATGTGCATCTAATAATACAAAAATATATTCTACAGTGCCAATTTACGTGTTAAAGGCCCATAAAAATCGACAGTAACTAAATCATTGGGTTGATCTGCCTTTATAAAATTAAATGCACCTTCCATTTTTGAATGCTAGACTTTACGCATTAACAAAGATCACAGGTTACAACGAATTTTCTTATGTCCTGATTCATTAATCTCCAGTAAAAAAATTGTCTAATGTACATCACCCAGTGGGCACAAAATTTGGCGACGTCTTTACGATATCGTTACGACATCTTTACGACAACTTTACGACATCCTATGCCCATGTCGTTAAGGCGTCTTTAAGCTATTGTAAATATGTCTCATGATCTAACGACGTCTTCACGATATCGTAGAGTTGTCGTAAAGCTGTCGTAACGATGTCGCAAAGACGTAGCCAAATTTTGTGCCCACTGGACAGAGTCTTGTAGTATCCAGGATGACCCAGTTTACTATGAATATGCTCAATTATTTTTTCTGTTAAATGTAAGGGTAAAACTAATTGCCAGTTATCAAGTGAATGATCTTTTCGAAATAAAACTCCTTCATTTATCATATAATTTTTGGTAGTACTTCCCCTTTGAATATTATTTATTATTTCGTCTATAGATTGATCCCCTTTTTGTAAAGTTTTTATATTTCTGAGTTCCTTCCGTACATCTTTATCCAATTCAATTAAATCATGCTTAATCACTCGTACCTCAAGAGGCAAATCAATCAATAATTGATGAATAGATATTTCGTTTTTTTCCTCGTCTTAGAATTTTCCGGCTGGACTTCTACTAAAAAAATCAGCGATAACATTATCACGCTCCGAACAGTGTTTGATATCAAATGAATATTGCTGTAAAATCACGCTCCATCTAATTAACCGCGAATTTTGAAATTTAGCCTGATTTAAGAAGGTGAGGGCTAAATGGTTAGTAATTATCTCAACTTTACCTACAAGTAATTCGACACATCCCAGTGGGCACAAAGTTTAGCGACGTCTTTACGACATCGTTACAACAGCTTGACGAAAACTTTACGATATCCTATCTGTCTGTCGTTAAGGTGTCTTTACGATATCGTAAATAAGTCGTATGATCTGACGATGTCTTTACGATATCGCAAAGACACCGAAACGGCATGGACATAGGATGTCGTAAAGTTGTCGTGAAGGTGTTGCAACGATGTCGTAAAGAGGTCGCCAAATTTTGTGCCCACTGGGATGGTAACTGAATATATTATCGTGAGCAATTCTAATTCTGTTGTTGAATAGTGAGATTCTGCTTCATTGAGACAACGACGAACCAAGGTAACGATATAATGGTCACCTTTTTCATCGGTTTGATATAAGATCCCACATATTCCCTTATTCGAGGCATCGGTTTGTAATTTTAACTTTGAATTTGGGAGGTAATGTTTAAGCATTATGCTGTTAGCTAGATTATTTTTTAACTGGATGTAGCTCTGGCTGTATTTCGCAGTCCATACCCGTGAGCTAGATTCTTTTAAAATATCCCGGAATAGTTCAATATAAATAAAATAACGAGTGACGAACTGTCTGTAGTAGTTACATTTACCCTTGTTTATATTCAAAATCATGGCTATCATTCTTATCACCATCTGTATACTTTACATAATATTTTGAAGAAATCGATACTGACTCGTTACTCTCAGCATTTTCATTGCATGGTAATAAAAGCGACAAAACATTCAAATCCTCAGTACAAAATACATCGTCATAATTATTATTATTTTCAGAAGAAATATAATTTGCACAAATATCGTTTACCGTATTATTGATTGGATTATTATCATGTTCATCTACAACAACCAATTCAATTTCATACTGAAACTTTTCATGAGATTTCCCGCTATGTAAATCCAAATCATGACATTTTTTTTCACGATTCTTGACAAAATTATGAACGCCTTTTTTAATTCTTTTTTCGTGATTATAAGGAAACGCGACTGAGACATCGTGACAATCTTCCTGATAATCGAACAGATTTGAAGAACATGTGATAAATTCCGGAACCGTTATAATCTGTATAAATGTATAAGCATTGCTTCGTAATGGCAAAACTTTCTCGAAGGACGCACGACCGTACAAAGCCAGATCCCCAGGAACATCATGTCCTTCGACAACAACACATTTCTGATAAAAATCCATTCAAATCATTTAAATGATTCCCCAAAATCATTTTGTTAGATAATCCATGAACAACCAGAAATAGTATTAGTTTGTTGTAATTGCCTATTTTTATTTCCAAGAAAATCTGTTTATTTATTCGGGTCATTTTATTTCCAACAGCGGTGATAAGTAACACATTCGAAACGGGCAATTCTAGTACTCTACCGTGATTCAGTAAATATTTATAAAACTGTTCTGATATGCAAGTGATTTGACTACCCGCGTCAATAAGTTTAGAAATCGGAAAATGAAAGATTGAGACCTCAAAGAAGTCATAAAATCCCTGACGTGCCGTCGGACCGGGACACACCGCGTCATCGGCTACTTTAAATTATCTGATCTGCATAAGTTGGAAAGGGAACAGTAAAATCTGGTAAATTAAGCATATTCATTTGACAAAAAGTGTTTGGCTGAATGGCTACTACATTAACTGATTGATAGGCGTGAGGATGTGAATTATTATGATCCACTCCACCGGATGCGTAGTGTCGATTCATGCACACACACATTTTGTTGTTTTCATTTTGATAAGTGTTTTGATTACTAATATTGGTAGATATTTGATTCAATTGCTTTGAAAATCCCTCTGAATAATATTCGTATTTCGATTTTGTTGCCCCTTTCTACCATTCTCACGTTCTTCGTGCGTCAAGTCAAGATGCGCTAGTGCGTGTGCTACTTTGTTGACGTCAGAATAGTCGATAGCTGTCAACGCTTCACGTACGCGAAGAGGGAGTTGTTGTATAATGTTTGGTTTATTTCGTAGGGTTCCAAAACTCGTATGAAATATTGAGCTTCTTTATATTGAAAAAGAAAAAAAGCTTGCAAATTTCCTGCACTCGGATCAAAGTGATTGGCTAACCATTTAGATTTAATTTTAACTCTGATTGGATTTGAGTAAAAATCATTTAAAAATCTTTTCCTAAAATCAGCATAGTTGGGAAAAGTATCGTGAATAATTTCAAACCACGTTCGAGCTTGACCTTCGAGTGCGTTTTTCACACGGAGTAACTTTTGTTCCTCTGGGATTCGTTTCGAAATGAAATATTTTCCTAATAATCCTAAAAATTCGTTTGGATTTTTTCCCAAATGATTTTCAAATTTGGCAACTTTACATCAATATTAAGAGTTCTAAGACCCGTAACTAAATTGTTTATTGCAAGGCTTGTGTCATCCCTCTGTTGACCGTTAGATCGATGATTGTTTTGATCCCTCAATAAATTAATTTCGTCGCGTTGTGTATTATTTAATCGACGTAACTCGTCAACTTCATTTTGCAAATCGATTAATGCTTGATGATCGGGCATTGTGATATTCAGATTTCGACGAGACGAATATGTATCAACAGAATTTCTTTTTTGATATGTTCGTCTTGATTTTGGGCTTTCTTCTACTAATGAAATATTTTGGGAGCGCGTATTAATCAGCATGAATTCGAAAATAAATTTAGCAATACATGAGAGAAAAAATATTGAGTACAAAATGAATCAAAATCTCTTGTGTCTCTGTTCGGGCGCCATTTAATGTAGCAATTCCTTTAACCTAACTTTCTAATTCGATTTGTTGATATAAGTAGTGACCGACAGATTTGAAATTCGTACCAAAAATTAAAATTGCCTTCATAATCTCTTAAAAAGTGATCTGTAAATGACTGAAAAATAAGGTTGCGAGTTAAAACAAAATATATTCAATAAAAGAAAGAACATGGAAGGAATAAACGGCATAAATCGTTCAAGGTGCTAAAGACTTAACCGCCAAAATCAAGACTAGTAAAATACATTCCACAGACATTCCAAGGCATCTATCCATTCCGATCATATAAATTCCAGATTAAAAGAAAACACATAAATAAATTTAAAATAAAGGTCAATAGTATACCCAGGGCGATGTTATTGACAAACAATTCGTGTAGTTATTTTCGCCAAGAGAATATCCTACACATCGTTCAGTAGAGAAAAACCGTTGAGGTGTGGCATGAGGCTGATATTCAAATTGGAGATGCGGTTAACAGGAAACCAGGAAATCTATCCTGATTGTTCAGGAACTTCTAAAATTCATTATCAAAGTTCTTAGGTTTCCACTATGCGTCAAATTTTCAGGTTCAAACAATGGTAAAAATCTTCAGAAAAGACATCACGTCCAAAATGAAGCCACACTGAAACATAATTTGAATCCCCACGTTTTACACTCGATTTATTTTTTACACATGATTCATCGCCATCAACACTGATTGAAAGTTTAATTAAATGACAAATACCTTTAAATTAGACGGTTTGTTGCTCACTTAAAATGTGGCGTTCGAAGAGAAATTTACTACACATAAGCCAAAACTTTGGCACACGTTAAAATTTTAAACGACACACAAACATTAGGTCTAGACTGGACGAGGGATTCAGAGACAAGAATGAAGCTCTCGAAGATTTTTCGAACATTCGTCACTTATTTCCCACTCTCATTAATTTCAATTAACATGAATTGATTGGTCATTCTCCTGAAGAGTCGGAGATTAATTATTTATAGAGCGAAGTTCTTTTAAATTTAAACTGAACAAGGGCTTGCGAGAATTATTTACAAGTATATTTCCTAAATAAATATAACTTTTTATATAGTCGGAAATCGCCTCAATGTGCCACCGGCGAGGTTGGTGGCCAATCAGTGGCTTTGGTTTGGTTGGGGTGGGTGGGAGAGAAAGAAGGTTAGGAGAATGTGGCGCTACCTAGCCTCGGCGACAATGAGCGAATGAGCTTTGCTCGAAGAAAAGGAAGGATGGATAGAATGTGGGGGGGGGGAGATAAAGTTCAATTGTTTGACGAACGACGTCTAGCAGTGTCACCAATCTTGGGGACTTTTTAAACTGCGCTTGCGTCGCGCCAACAGCCCGATTGGTCACTGTTAGCGCGATGATTTTAAATTATATAAATAGTCAGATTTAATATTTATAGTAAATAATGATTGAGAAATGGCCAAAAATAGAATTTTCGTGATCCTAAAATGGGATTTTGGAGTGACAGATACAAAAAATTGGATATAAATAAAAAAGAAGTTATGAATTCTGAATTCAGAGGATTAAATAATTGAGAATAATTAATTACTGCAATGAGAAATGTTATATATCTTTTTTTCTGAAGTCAGAAAGATTAACGTTTTTTGCATGAAAATCGCATTATTTTTTCATCTGTTACACCAAAATTCTAATTTAGGATTAGGAAATTACTTTGGATGCATTTGCCAATAATTATTTGTTATAAATATTAAATCTGAATATTTATATAATTCAAAATCAACGCGCTAACAGTGACCAATCAGGTTGTCGGCGCGACGCATGCGCAGTTTAAAAAGTTTCCAAGACTCGGGACACTGCACGGCCATAAAATGGAAGTGGTGGCTGGTGGGGCACATACTGAATTATATGCTCTGATAATGTGTGTTTAACTTTAAATCAGTATGCTAAACGATATCTGACAGCTTTTTTGGTAGTATTAAAAGATTTTTATGGAAAAAATTACAAGTATTAAATCATCATAACCCAATACATTTGGTAGATGACGTTCAAATTATGGGATGCAGTCTCATCAGAATTGCGGCGTTTGTTTTTGAAAGTTATTTACGAAAGCTTATTGACGCAGTTTGAATTTAGCGCGTGTTGAGTGTGGGAGTTGAGTCAGAGTAAGTAGAAGGCTTGAACACCAGCTATGCGCAGGTCAGTTCTGTTGCAAACTTTGTAACGACAAGCTGGACATGTATCCCTGATAAAGCGTTGAATAAAGATAGATAATTAAAGTGTTCACAAAAGGAAACATCTCTGTCATGACGCCGAAGCCTTTTTTTGGTGCGTGTCTGTTTTTGAGTGAACTGTTGCGTGTTCGCGAGTCAGTGTAATCTGAAATGTCTGATGAGATCTCGGCGCGGAACATTACAAAATTTAACGCAACGAATTTCCAATGCTGGAAATTCCAGGTTAATACCTTATTTATCGCGCATGGTATACGGGACGCCGTCAATGGTGAGAGAACCATGCCGACTAGCGTGGATCAAGATGCAGAGAAGAAACTCTGGATAAAGTACAATGCGCGTGCGATGTTTTTGATATCGTCGCCTATAGAGTACGAGCAGCTGTAGTCACTAATTGTGTGTACGTCAGGGAAACAAATGTGGGACAAATTAACCTGCATTTATGAACAAAAGTTTACGTCAAACAAATTAATGCTCACGCAAAAGTTCTGTGAATATCGAATGTCTCCGGGGGACGTGATAGTGAAACACATAGCAACAGTGCAGAATATGGCCGCACAATTGCAGGATGTGGTTAAAGCAGTGTCAGATGTGACTATCATGGCAAAAGTGCTCGCGAGTCTGTCATCAAAATATGCGACGTTACGAACAACGTGGGACAGTATCGATCCAGAGCGGCAAACGCTCGAAAACTTCCAAGAGAGGCTCATTCGCGAAAAGGCTCGGTTAACCACGAAAGACGAAGTTCCAGAGGCTTTTTCTGCATTTAAGAAAATAGTGCTCACATGACTGTGCATTTATTATTGATTGAGAAACATGTCGATGGCTGGTGGTATAAATCGCGGATTGAAAAAGTTCTTCATGTTCCAGAAATGAGGGAAAATCTCTTCTCAGTCGGGGTGTGCACGTCGAGAGGTCACTAAGTATTTTTCAAGGAAAACTATGTAGAAATCGAAGACCGTGATTAAGTGCTGGCTTCCGGGATAAAACAGCAAAACGAAATTTATCGTATGTTGTTTCGAGTAAATAGTGTGGAGTTTAAAAGTGAAGCGAACGTGTCGGTGACCGACCTACAAGGGTGGCATGAGCGACTGGTTCACGTGAAAGGTCGCAAATTGCGCGAGTTGATCAAAAAGGACCTCGTGAACGGAGTAGAGCTTTCAGTAAAAGGTGATTTTTTCTATGACTCGTGTCAAATCGGAAAGTCACAGAGGCAAGCTTTTCGAAAAGAGCGTGAGCGTACAACCACGGTACCTGGTGAAGTGATCCACAGTGACCTGTGCGGACCAATGTCTGTAGAATCTCCAAGATGTGCACGTTTCTTTCTGACTTTTAAAGATAATGCAACAAGTTTTAGATACATTTATTTTCTGTGACATAAAAGTGACGTTTACGAAAAATTCAAAGTGTTCGACAAGCTAGTCGAGAATAAATTCGGAAGAACAATGCGAGTGTTCAGATCGCACAACGGTCGTGAATTCCGTAATAAGACCATGGGCAGTTTTCTCGAGTTGTGTGGAAAATAACGAAAATTCACAGCATCGTACACGCCAGAGCATAACGGCAAGGCAGAGCGTAATAACAGAACAATTGTCGAAAGCGAAAGAACGATGCTATATGCCAAGGGTCTTCCTTTAACCCTGTGGGAAGAGGCAACGAACACTGCAGTGTATTGGATGAATCGATCGGGATCTTCGAGCACACGAGGTGAGACAACACCGCACTAGCTTTGAACTGACAAGAAGCCTAACTTGGAACATCTACGCATCTTTGGGTCCGAAGCATACGTGAACAAACCAAAGCAGCTGACAACGAAACTCGATGCTCGAGGAAAAGTGGTGCTGCTGGTTGGACAAGGTGGTGATTCGTCGAATTATCGTGTTTACGATCCAGTGTCGAAGAAGGTGTCTCGCAATGTAGTGTTCAAAAAGAAGATTGGGAAGTCGATGTTGCAGTCAAAAGATGACAGTGAACTAGTGCTACCAAGTGTTGTGCAGGACAATCATCTTCTAGACGATGAATCCGATGAAAACGAAGTTTTTCTGTCAGCCGACGGGAATGCGTACCAGTCTCTTACGAGGAAGCAATGCAAAGCAAGAAAGCAGAGAAATGGATTGAGGCGATCGGTGACGAGTTGAAAGAACATAAAGAAAATGAGACTTGGTTGCTGGTCGAACGGAAAGCTGACATGAAAACCATTGACTCGAAATGGATTTTCAAATTGATGAGAGATTCAGAGAGAAACGTCTACAGGTACAAAGCACGACTGTGTGCTCGAGGATTTATGCAACGGCAAGGAGTTGATTGCATGGAAACCTTTGCACCTGTCGTGAGATACGACTCTCTCAGGGTACTTCTTGCAATTTTTGCAGCAAAGAGTCTCGAGCTGGCTCAGTTCGATGTACAGACGGCGTTTCTACATGGGAAACTGGAAAAATAAATCTTCATGGAAGTGCCGCAAGGTCTTGGTGTCGAAGAATCAAGGAAAAGTACGGTGAAAAGTGTCGTGTTTCGTTTTAAGGAAACAGAGGCTGAATAGTGCATTTTTGTAGGAAGTGTCGAGAATTCAGTGGTTCATTTGACATTGTTTGTGGATGATGGACTGATTGCAGCATAATCCCGTGAAATTCTCAGAAGTGTAATTAACCATTTAAGCAGTTAGTTTAAAATCACAATGGGTAATTCAAGTGTTTTTGTAGGAATGCACATTGAAAGTGATAAAACAAAAAAGTCTGTTTTCTTGCATCAGAGTGTGTATACAAAACGAATGATGAGCAAGTTCCGAATGAGTGACGCGAAACCGATTAGTGTACCGTCAGATCCGCACACGGTGCTTTACCCTTTAATCAAAGGCGAAGTCAGGTCCGAGAGTGTGCCGTATTGAGAAGTTGTAGGGTTACTTATGTTTCTTGCAATTGTTTCACCTCCAGATATAGCATATTCAGTAAATTCCGTGAATAAATACTTGAATAACCACAGTGATGATCACTGGCGAGCTGTCAAACGGATATTCGCATATTTAGCGAAAACAAGTTAATTTGGTTACGTTGAGTAGGACAGAGTTAGAATACGTAGTAGCGTCGGCTGCATCGAGAGAAGCGGTTTGACTACGAAAATTGTTGAGTCATATCGGAAATCCACGTGCAAAGGCAACTGTGATTTTTGTAGATAATCAAAGTGCAATAAAACTAGTGAAAAATCCAGAGTTTCATAAGCGCACGAAGCATATCGATATCCGCTATCACTATATTCGTGAGAAAGCTGATGCGAGAGAGGTAGAAATAAAATATGTTCCTCCTGAGCAACAAGCGGCTGACATTTTTACCAAAGCATTATCAAAAGGAGCGTTCTGGGATGTAGTGTACCAGTATGGGTGTGACTGAATTCATGCGACGCTCAAACGGTGGAAGCATTGACGCAGTTTGAGTTTGGCGCGTGTTGAGTGTGGGAGTTAAGTCAGAGTAAGTCATGGACATAGGAATAAGAGGGGACTAGCCACATGCTCCCTAACCATAGCGCGGGGATTTATCAGAAGTTACAGGGGGAGTCGGTCATCTTGAATTGCAAATGCTGCGCAGGAAATTTGAACAAAAAACACAGAAATGTTTATAAACGATAAAAACAATCTTAATTCTGGATGAAATAGATGAAGTAGCAAATGAAAAATGAGAAAATAATGAATAAATATAAAAATAAATATATGAAATATAAAATTGAACATTTAATATACAGAAATAATATAAAAAGTAAATAAAAAATAAATTGAAAAAATAAGTATGTAATACATAATATCGAACTATATAATAATAAGAAAAAACACATTTTTTTGCCGGAATATAATTATTTTGAAATCGAAGTATTGCGAAAAATACATACAGTTCAAAAAATTATGTGAAATATATAAATTATTTACATATATTTTGTGTAATTTGTCTGAATCGATTTCAAATCAAGCAGACTGAACACTATTTGATACCATTTTTTTCTTAAAGTTACGAGTACCTGAACTTTTAAAACTCGTGACGCATTTCATGAGAAAATTGTCTGCAGAGAAGAAAGAATTTTTTGTTACTCAAATATTATTATGCACATATTGTGCGAAAACAAGATACGATACGAAAGAAAAATTTACCGGAAATTATGAAAGAAACGCAAGATAGAGAAAAGTACCAAGAGTGCTTTTTTTAGAGCGTTTTAAAAGGAATAACTTAGTTTATTCGTCTTTTTCGTATCTCGTCTTGTTTCTCGAAAAAATGTAAATTATAATTTTGCAGGAATGGGTAGTCAGATAATGTCAATAGTACCAACATAAAACAAAATCAAGAAGCAAATAAACGCCGGCCTTTTTGAGAAAATTGAGTTCCAAAATGTTCAGAAAAATCACCGCCATTTTTTCAGTATTAAGAAATTTCTACATTTTGATGTAAAGTTCCAAAAAGAATGGTGAGAAGTACTAAATCGAAAAAATTATAATATCTAAATCAGTTTAGAAACTAGAGTATTTTAAATTAAAATTGTGTTATGAAATGCGTTCTCAAATTATGTCACACGGTTTTGTTAAGTGCAGTTCCATTTTTATAAATTGCTGTTACCGGTTTATTTTATATATGACATATATTCAGGTTTACTTATTAAAAAATAAAAATGATTCTTTTACTTACTTGTGAAATATATCCGTCACACCTTTCTTCTTATTTTTCTTTCCAGTGCAATTTTTGAAAATAGGAAGTAGTAGTATTTATAGTAGTATATATAGTATAGTAAGTATTTATCACAATTAAAAAATTGTTGACATTGCGAAATCCGAAAAAATAAATGCAAACTCTATGCAAAAATAAATGCAAAATCTATATATATATACAATTTTTACAATCAAATATTGCGGCCATCCCCCTTGCGAATCAACCCCATAACGAGATGCCTATTCCCATCTTATTCCTATCTCCATGGAGTAAGTAGAGGGCTTGAAGACCAACTATGCGCAGGTCAGTTCTGTCGCAACCTTTATAACGACAAGCCGGACGTGTATCCCTGCTAAAGCGTTGAATAAAGATAGATAATTAAAGTGTTCACAGAAGGAAACATCTCTGAGTTTTCCTAGAAAATTCTGTCTCCATTCTCACACATCTCATCTACTCTAATAAAGCTTAAGAAAAAATTAAGAACACCAAGTAAACCATTAGCGCAGGTTATACCTCGTGTATGCCACGTGAAATTCAATTTTTGAGATGGAAACAAAATAATAATTCAAAAATTAAGGGGGTAGCCAGGTTTCAATGACCTTTTTTCAACAAAGTTTTTTTGTTATTTATTTTTATTCAACATTTAAAACTTCTTAGTATGCCGTAAGGCATGATATTAACTAACGGAAAAAAATCTATTTTTTATTTTTCATTAATATCCGGCCAATTCCTGGGCGATCTGATGACGCTTTGTTTAAAAACGGTCGCCATGATTTTTCAACTTTTCGTCATCTGAAACACGAAAACCAAAATTTTTTGTAAAGAGCACATAAATGGCTATAGCATGAACCTCAATTATGAAAAAATATTAATTAATAAACGAATTGTGAAAGTTTTTGTGATTTTTCGTCTTTTTCTCACTTTTTAAACATTAACTAGATCAAATTGTTAATAAACATTAATGAAGAATGAAGACCGAGGTTAATGCGAGAGCCAAGTCTTTTTTGAATATTTTAAAAAAAATTTCAATGAAGTCGGCCCAGTAGATCGGCTGGAATCGTGTCGACGACCCCTAAAAAACGCGTTTCGAGATCAACGCGTTTGAAGTTTGAAGTATGAAAAATTGTGCGTTCCGACCGCTCGAGGCCTTTCGAAGTAATTTATTTTGCGGCCACTTCTGATACGCTCTGAGGTCAAAAAGTTTTTCTACCTTATTTTTAAGGAATCGTAGGGACTGAAAAAGAAAAAAGTCGATTTTTTTTAAATTTCAAACCTGGCTACCCCCTTAAATATAAACAGTACACTATTTGTAACCATGCAGCTGACAATATTGTTCTTCTGAATAATAAACAATTTCTAAAGGTAACAAGAATTAACGAAACTGATAAGGGAGTTTAAATTAATGGTTTTATTTAAAAAAAAGAAAAAGTCTATTTTTGACTATACATTCGAATCGAGTTTGCTAGATATATGGGAAGTAGATAGAAAACCCCCAAGAGGCTTAAAAACCTACCTGATAACGTCAATTGTATCGAAAGTTGTAAAGATGTCAATAACGTTAATATTTAACGGAACCAAACACATGCATTTGTTATATCTCTCCTTCATAAGAATATGTAAGTTATGAAATTTGGTTCCCTGCCATTTTGCTCGTTTTTGTGATTTAATAGACTTTTTAAAAATAGTACTACGATTTAGTACTCACAGCGAAGTACTTTTTAACAGAGTTTTAAAATTTGAGTTGCTTTTAATTAGAAATGGGACATAAGAATATATCTCAAATTTCCACTCTCTAACATGTCCCCAAATACAAATTTGCACACAAAGATTGATATACTTATGATAAAAGAATTTTGCTAATGATTACTGCTAATATAAATTATTTGTATTAAGTTGGGGAAACTAAAAATTATTAATAGAGATAAATCTGTCAGTTTTAAAGGTGTTTAAATTATGCTTATAAATGTGTGCCTAAAGTTTTGTTTTCACTCAGTAACACTAATATTTTAGGATAGAATTTGAAACGAATCATATTTAAAAATCTAAAAAATATATATATACAGTGTGTCCCATATTTATAGGGCCACCCCATTTTTTAAGGATAATTTATTTTCTATTGGAACAAACTGCACCAAATTTTTTGAGTGAATAAATGAGTCGAGTTAACGATTTTTCCTAAAATATAGAGCTCGCAATTCCATTCGTTCATTT
>NC_046657.1:4014352-4034315 GCF_010883055.1 Belonocnema kinseyi
TATCCACTCAAAATATTTGGTGCATTTTGTTTCAATAGAAAAAAAATTATCCTTAAAAAATGGGGTGGCCCTATAAATATGGGACACACTGTATATATATATATATATTAATTTTCTTCCCGTGGTAGTGTCCATATAAGCACAGTAGTGTTATTTGTTTGGCAGATTACGAAAATTTTACAAAATGTGCATCGTATTATTGTAGCGTTGCCGAATTCCCCAACAATTTTTTAACAATTCCTGATAAAATAGGAATAAAACTAAAAATGTGGGCGCACTCTAAATGTTTTAAAAATATTGTCGAAATCTAGTATTTTTCTCGCTTCACTCGTTCCACATGGTAACACTGTAGAATACATCATTTTTGTTTTAAAATTTATAAACACTAAAAATATGATTCTTGATATCTGAAATTGGTATTTTCCTTCTATTTGAGGTGTTAAATATTGTGGAAAAAATGTTTCAGATGATTTTTCCAAATCCCATTTTAAAAAATGGCCATAGTCCTAATTTCACAACTTTTTGGCAACGATCATTCTAGATTGTAATCATTATCGTAATTTTGAGACAATAAATATTTTTTTTAAAGAACTGAAGAATATGAGTTTTTCAATTAAAAAGTTTTTTTATTTAAAAAAGATCTTTAATTTAAAAATTAAAATAATTAATATATAATAGCTAATGAGATTCAAAAATGGCCATCCTACATATTTACGAATTTTATTTCAAATTCAAAATATTTCCCATATTTCATTATTCAGTGCTACCAACAGCATTCAACTTTCATCATGCAATGCAATTCCAAAATTGATACCAAAAAGTTGGCAAAAATTACCGGAACCGAATTGCAAGAATCAAATGTTCGCCATGCCGCCATTTATTGTCAATACGTTTCGTTTCGTGACCACGAGGTTTGAAGTTTCAAGTCAGACATTAGTGATTACAGTGATAAGAGTCGTCAGTCGGTTTAACAATTTTTGAACAGAAAAAATCTTAGACAAAAATATGTCCACAAGTATGTTTAAATGCTCTTTCCTCTTGAAATAATTCCATTTTTGCTTTTTAAATTCCGCAAAAATTAAAAAGATTGTCTTAAAACCTTCCAGATTCTTTCTCGACGTAAGGGCGTTGGAATCAAGACTCAACCTCCAAACTGGATATTCTCATTTTACTTCATAAATAATAGAAGAACATCATTTCTAGACAATCAGGGCTTAGTCCTCTTTTCAATTAAATCTTTATTCGGAGTAGAACATTGGCGAATTCCAATAGTTTTTGTGTAAGGTGTTTTTTTATATTCTAACCCCAGTGATCAAAAAAAAAAAAAAACGTCTCACATAAACCCGTGTAGAAATTTCCCCGGTTGGCCTTAATACAACAAGATTTCTGGTCGGATCCCGGCCGGGCTATCCCTGGCTGGGTTTCATGGACAGGAACCGGACGGGAGCCGGTCGGGCTACTTTTTTCTCGAATCACATAGTCTGGGACCGGCCGGTTACTGGCCGGGCCAACCCTGGTCGGCAGCCGGCTGGGCACTGGTCAGGTTAATGTTTTTGTAGAAATTACACATTTTTAAGAGCCGTGATATGATTAAAGACGTAATTATGGATGCTGGATGAATTATTATTTAAAAATTATAATCTAAAGATTTATTAGACCAGTGAATCAAAAATGAGCTTTTTTAAATTCTTTTTAAAAAAACATTTAATTTTTTCGAATAATTTTAAATTTTAAATTAAACTGTTATCGATTCTGCTATGTGCCACAACAGAATTGATACAATTTTTATAAACTTCTCTATATTCAGACAATGTTTAGCCTGTACAATTTCAAATTAACCGCCATATATAGCGCCTGCTGTGTCTGTCGTCTGCATAGACACTCAGTAATTGTCAGTTTCGCACCTGGAACGAGAATGCTCCTTGCACTCACGTCGCGTCGTCTCTTCGAAGTTCGCAAATAAAATCGAGACTCGTAGTTAAAATCAACCTTATTTCAGTAATTAGTTTGAATCCTCCACTTAGTGCGCCAATAATTATTATTTTAAATTAAAATATAGTCTTGTGTATACAGTTTTTACTTTCTTCCTTCCTAAGCTTAAATCACCACGTGGCTTCAAAATTGCTATGAGATTCTATCATCAGGGAATAAGATTCTACTCCAATTTTCTTACCAGAATTGGTTCACTTGATTTGACTTTTAAAGTTCACCGTAATCTTTACGGTGAGCTTTAAAAGACAAAACAAGTTACCAATTTCTCGCCTAAAGCAACATTTCTTAACCACTTTTTGGCCGGATAACCCGACCAGATCCCAGTCGGTATTGAAGCCGGGATCCGACCAGTTTACCTTGACGCTTTTAGCCGGATCCCGGCCGGATTCCCCGACCAGCGCCCGGCTTAAAGCGGGGCTATCCGGCTGGGACCCGACCGGATTCCCGATTGGATTCCTACACGGGAAAGCTATTGAAATAAAACAATTTTTCACTCCGAATAAAAATTTGATTCAATGCAGGAATAGGCCCAAATGATTTAAAAATATGTAGTTCTAGTATTTATGGAGTCAAATGAGAATTCAATTTTGAGGTTGGCTCCTGGTACAAACACCCTTAAGGAATTTTGAAATCTCCTAAGCTTACAATTATTCTTTTAAAATAAAACCTTTAACCTTAATTTTATTTGTCTCATTTCTTTAAAGGTTTTCAAAAATTTACCAATTATATATTGCAGAATCAAAATGTTAAGAATATAGCAATTTCCGAATGTTACAAAACATTTAAAATTAACATTTTTTATCAATAATATTTGGAAACATTCAGAAACTCATTTAGAAATTTTGATTTTCTAAATCAATGGTGCAGATAACCCTTCATCTTTATTAATAGATGAATACATTAAACCTAATTTAGCATGGTTAAAGCGTTGTAAAAAAAAACCTTTATCACTTTCAGAAAATTAGTGCAAAAGTTAAGAATAGAATTGTCGCTTTCATTATTAAAGAATCATTTTCAATCATTTTATTTCAACAGTTTTCTTAGATAGGATATCCTATGATATCCTATGTCAAAATGATTGAATGATATGTCTCGAAAATTTTTCAATCATCGATGTTGAAAACCTGATCGGCTTTTCATTACTTGGAAGTTGTTTTACACCTTAATCTTGAAATTTAGAGAATTAAATATACAAATAATCTTTCATATTAAATAATAAATTATTGAAAATATTGAACATATTTTGTGCGGTTCCTTTTTCGTCTGAAATTTCTATTGTTAATAAAAAATCATAGGTTTCAATTTTCATCAATAATGAAAAATACTGTCCTTGCTCTTCTTTCATTTTAGATTATAGGTACTGTAAAATATAAAATTTTTGTATTATTAATAGTTATTAATTTTAATTTCAAACTTGCGTGAGGCAAAAACCAGATTAATTGCTCGCGTAACGTGCGTGTTTATTTTTTGTAGCGAAAAGGAATGAAAGCTTGTAGACATTGTCTTAGCTTCTTAGATAAGATATAACGCAAAAACGAACAAGTTTGAAACTAAATTTCCTCCGCCTCCGTATGTTAGGAGCGTTCAAACGAAGCTCAATAAACTATTGAAAAGCTTTTCGGATGCACCTGAATATTGGGCAGAGTATACTATCGATTTCCAGGCTCATGCAAATAAGTTCCTTATTTTTTTATTTATTCTCATTTGACTTTTGATTCATTTATGTTTGAAACAATGTTTCAAGTTCCGAGCATAGCAGAAGCGATGCAAAATTCGAGCGAAAAATATGGAGGTGAATCAAGTGGTTATAAAAATAAAGGTCAGCAAAACTTAATGAAATTTTTTTTTTAATGAAAAATAATATCAAAAGAAAATAGTATAATTTTTCATTTATATTCAATGATTCCATTGCACCGAGTTTTTTAAAAATCTTAATTTGCAGATTCAAGCGAATCACAAATAAACTGCGTCACATCAGAGTCACCAAATGTAAAAACATTCTCAAATGAGAGAAGGAAAGGTGGAATGAAGTCCCATTCTAATAATGGTCTGAAAAGGTCAAGATTAAACTAGGAAAAAAATATAATTCCTAACACTACTAAGTAAACGCAGCAATCTAATTTTATTTTTTACGTATTTTTGGTATGAAATTGGAACTTTCGAGCCCTACTCTAGTGCTGGATAGCCCGTCATGACCAAACATTTTTCTTAGTGTCTGACTCAAAAAAAAAATTAAAACTAAGAAAAACCCAAATTTTTCACAAAATAGTTTAATCATTAACCAAGCATTTAAATTTTTGACGCCAAAAAGTCGAATTTGTTAGAAGATAGTGGAATTCTCAATATAAAAGGAGTTTTTTCTATCCAAAAAGACGAATTTTTAACCATACAGTAAAATTTTAAACAAAATAATGAAATTAAAAAAGAATCAATGAAATGAATTGAATTTTTAATAAAGAAGTTTAACTCTTATCCAAGTAAGCAACAAAATTTTTAACAGAATAATTAAATCTTGAACCAAGTAGTTGAATTTCTAAGCCAAAAAGACGATTTTTTTAGAGGATAATTAAAATTTATATCTAAAAGGAGGAATTTTCTCCCCAAAAAGCCAAATTTTTAACACAGTTCAATTTAAAAAAAATAAAATGTTTAGAAAATTATTTAAGTTTTCAAGAAAATAATAGAATTTTCAAATAAAATGATGAATTACCAATAAATAAAATTAATTTTTCAATAAAGAAGTTTAACCTTTAATCAGATAATTGAAATTACAAATAAAAAAGGTTAATTCTCAACGAACAATGTAGTATTTGATATTTTAACCGATAAAAGACTTTAATTTCAAATAAAAACTTTCGAATTTTTTAAAAACGGCAAATTCTGAAAAAGATTTTAATCTTAAATCAAGAATAGTTGAATCAAGTAAAATTTTTTTTAACAAAATAATTAAATCTTTAACCAAGTAGTTGAATTTTTAAGCAAAAAGACGAGATTTTTCGAAAGAAATGGAATTTTCAATCTAAATAATAAAATTTCAAACAGTATAATAAAATGTTTCAAAAATTAATTGAGTATTTAACAAAATACAGGAATTTTCAACTAAAATGTTCAATTTCCAATAGAAAAACTAATTTTTAGTAAAGAAGTTTAACTTTCAATCAGATAATTGTAATTACAAATAAAAAAGAATGATGGTAGTTGAATTTGCAAATAAAAAAGATTTTTTTCAACCGAAAATATAATATTTGATATTTCAACCAAGAAAATATTTCAATTTTAAATAAAAAACTGTTGAATGCAACAACAAAGTTAGGGTGTTTAAAAGTAGCAACAATTAAAAGGAAATACTAAAAATATATTATGAAATATTAATAATTAAAAAATATAATTAATACAAATACACTTATTTACACTTTATATATTTAAGTACAATTTCACAATTTAATTTTTCAGAAAAACATCGTCCATTCTAATGGGCAAAGATAACCTTCTGACGCGAGCATTTACAAATATTCTGAAGTGCTATGTTTTACGAGATGTAGCACTTCAGTTTAATGCCGTAATGGCGAATGAGAAGAAACCAGATGTTTTGAAAAGCACGCAATTCTATAAGTGTATCTTTGGTAAATAAATTTACTTATTTTTTTATTTTAGCTTTAAAATACATATACAAGTTTTAATATTTCTTATTTTATTTCAGATTTCATAACTGCAAAATACATTAGCATGCCGCTACGACTTATGGAGCGAGAATTTTTGCACGTCTTTCCAGTGGGAAGAAAATTTGGCGACTTCTTCACGACATCGTTACGACATCTTTACGACAACTTTACGATATCCTATACCCATGTCGTTAATGTGTCTTTACGATATCGTAAAAACGTCGTATGATCTTACGATGTCTTTAAGATGTCGTAAAGACACCGAAACAACGCGGTCATAGGATGTCGTAAAAATGTCGTCAAGATATCGTAACGAAGTCCTAAAGACGTCGCCAAATGTTGTATCCCCTGAGTTAGGACCCCATTGGGCACAAAATTTGGCGACGTATTAACGACATCGTTGCGACATCTTTACGACATCCTGTGTCCATGTCGTTTCGGTGTCGTTGCGACATCGTTTAGACATCGACAGATCATACGACTTATTTACGATATCGCAAAGACAACTTAACGGCATGGGCATAGGGTGTCGTAAAGTTGTCGTAAAGATGTCGTAACGATGTCTTAAAGACTTCGCCAAACTTTGTGCCCACTGGTAGCTGGTACTGGTACCGCCCCAGAATAATTTCTCGTAATAGCGCCAGTATAGACTCGTGGCGGTCTAGGCTGGAACAGTATAGCGCCATGAATTATTTCCACCCGGGACTGTATCATAATATTTCGATTAACTTCCAAACAAAAATTATAAATATCAACAAAACAATATTAATCAAAGTATTATTAAATAATCATCAAAACCATGTTAAAGTCCAGTTGCTTTGACGCGTGTTCCTCATTTGCAGTTCCTTAAAGTGATGCCTTTATTCGGTATTAATATCAACCACCTTAATGTATGTCTCTTATCTATATTATCATGTGTGCATCTTTTGTCCTAAAACATTATAAAGATTTTTTTGCAATTAAAATGTAGTCTCTCTGTGAAATAGCCTCTTCAATATTTTCTAGGTTTTTTTTACGATAACATGTGATTGAAATTTCGACGATTTAATTTTAGGGGAAAATTCCCAAAAAATGAAAGAAATTTAGAGAAAGGATTAAGAAATTTTACCAAAATTTTTGTAAGGATAATTCCCTAAACGTTAGAAAAAAATACCGATATCGTTGTGGAATTTTCTCGAAATTATTTCTGGGAAAATTACCGAATTATTTTTTTATTGTGTCCCGCATATTTTCAGTAACTTCCCTAACAATGTTTACATTCTCATTCATAAGAGTATAATGTAATCGTCCAAATCTTCGATCTCTGAATTTTAGCGAATTTTTACGATTTGGCACGTAGAGAATCCGAAACTCATACAATTTTATCGGTGTCTGTCTGTTTGTATGAATGTCTATCTGTCCGCCTGAATGTCTGTCTGTATATATAGTTACCTGAATGTTGTAGCCACGCTAACTTTTGAAGGATTTGTCCAATCAAGTCAGCCTTTGACGCTCTTCTTTAGGTTACCAAAATAAAGGATAATTTCGTTAAACAAATTTCCAACCAAAATTAAAAAATTTAGAGCATTTTCAAAATTTGAGAAAAAATTTTTGTTTTAATTTTAGAATTTGTTGTCAAAATTTCTTGTAGATATGTAGATGACTTGTAAATTGTCCAAATAAAATTTTCAATTTCAATAAAAATTAATAAAGTTATATACTTTTGAAAAATTTAAAAATGTTCTGAAAAATATAAAAAATATTTTTCTGATAGACTAGGAAATTTCATTTAATTTCTTCGTTAGATATCAAGTATAATTAGAAACTATCTCAGTTAACTTTTTCGATTTGACAAAAATTCAAAAAGTTGGATTATTTTCAAAAATATGCCATTTTTGTTTTTAACAGATGTGTAAGTTTAAAACGTTGATTTTACTAGATTTGAACAAGATTTACAAATTATCTTGATAAAGTTTTTAAAATGCACACAAAGCATCGAGCATGAAGCGCGAGTGTCGTAATGAGAATATAATCGTAATCGTGCTTTGAGAACCTTCTTTAAAAACAAATGGAAAAAATTTCAGTTGCAGTTTATGGCTGTAATTCCTCAGAACTTTAAATCACAGTTTCCGATTTAAGTTCTGATATTTATGATATTTGAGAAAATGTAGTTACAGTGTACGCATTAAACGCACGAAAACGAGCGCGAAGCGCGAGAGCATATCCGCGCGCTCAAACTAGGCGCGTAGCGCGCAATGAGAATGTCCCTAGACAGCAGGAATATTTTTTTACAGTTATTCTTACAAGCCTTTTCATTTTAATTCGGTTTCTCATAGCTTGCATTCAGAATTGAAACGGTAATTAGGACTAAACCTGACTTAATAACAATTTTGTAATAGGCTCTATCAGACCTTTCAGGGCGAGCGGTCGAAGTCGACCAAATAGAAGTGACTTTTAGGAGAGAAGGAAGACTCACGAAATCTTCCCTTTCCACTTACCACTACATTCTCACGGAAAGAGATAGGTTACTGATGCGCCTCATGAGCGGGGTGTAGATGAGACGCCTAGATGCATTTGTAAAACACCGACCTTGCCTTTCGCACTTGACAGCCTTATTTTGCTGGTTGCTTTGGTCAGCTTGGTTGGACTTGAAATTGGTCTGTTTTTGGATTCTTTGTCAACAGCCCAATCTTTTTAAACACGAAATATAGCTCAGCGAGCGCTACTAGCTTTTCCTTGAAGATACTCAGAATCTCGGAAACTGGACAATCGTCCAAATAGAGTCAAACCTGGATTTAATGTCAAGTTTCGGACTGAGCGTAATATTAAATCCAGAGTCTCAGAAATATTTTGTCTCTCACCTGTTTTTTCTCTTTCTTGTTTCTCTCTCTCTCTCTCTCTCTGTTTTTTTGACGCTTGAGTGAGCAGCACACATCCTCCCGCAGCACCTCTCATTCATCCCCACCTCGCGGCGTCAATTCTCGGAAACATGAAATGGAAGATTACGGAATCGAGGTTTGACTGTATTTTTTGAGGTTAGGTCTGAAGCCAACAAACAAAAATTTATGTGCTATAAGTAACGGCTTAAGCCAGTGCCAAAGCTTATGACACACGCCTTGCGAGGAATTTTAATGGCGAATGGGGATTAAATTATTCCGATCCCAACTCAAGGGCATGCGTTCAAAAAACTTCTAATACACTGTAAACATTTTTTGGGGAAAAGTACTTAAATTATTTAGTCTTAAAATTGAAAATCAATTAAATCAAACTTTAAATTAAATTTCTAAAAAATGAATTCCTTGTGACTAGCAATACAATGGCAACATAACAAACTACAAGTTAATAAAAAATTATTCTTATAGATTTATTACGTTTATCAGAGCTAAAAAAATATTGTGTCAATTTTATTTGAGTTTCTGATGTCAAGAGGCAATTGAATGTTATTGCCTTTTTGACAATAGTTAGAATTTTCCATTTAGCATGATTGTTTTACTCAGAAAGTTTCTATCAGAATCAGTGTCTCCAGAACGTGGGATTTTTCGGCCCCCACCACTCTCCCATCTGGGAGCGACGCATTCAAACGTAGCGTGTCAGTGAGTCGGCTCTGTTAAATGCTGCGAAGCCCAGCTTTGTGTGAATCCGAAAATGCACGAGCAGGAACCCGAGCTCTCCCGAACTGATGAATGACGATCTAGCTGCCCTTCAAGTTTATTCAGGTTTTGAAATCTTGAGCTACCTTAGAACCATTAGGCTTATTACGGAGAGGCAAGTATAATTGACTTTATGTAAATAGATATAGGAGACAAGATTTCTGGGTCCAAAATGTTTCAAATTTTGTGCTGCATGCCTTAGTCATATTTTTAGTAAAAAATGGATTTTTAACAAATAAAAAACAAAATTTCGAAAAAATAGTGAAACTTTCAACGTAAGAAATTACTTTTAAAAATACATTTTTTAACTTAAACACTGTAGTTTATACTGAAGTTTGCAGTGGAAAAAATTAATTTTTAAACCCAAATAAATGCGAATTTTCAAGAAAAGAAATTAATTTTTATCTAAAACAAATGATTTTTTTAAGAAGAATAATTCGCCAACAAATAAGATAAATTTATAACTAAAAAGAAAATTTTTTCAAGAATAAAAAGGGTCAACAAAATTGTTCAATTTTCATCTATAGAAACAAATTAAAAAAAAAAAGTATTCGATCAAAAATGGACTAGTTAAATTTTCAGACAAAAAATGGAATTTTCAACAAAAGAAATTAATATTTTAATTTTCAAACCAATAACTTTCTATCGAAAATAGAAATTAAAAAATTTCAAAATCAATTTTAAAACAACAAAAGTTTTTGTTACAAAACTAGATAAATTTTCAACGAAAACGTTTACATTATCAGTTTAAAAAATCAATTTACAAACAAAAATTTTTAAGCAAAATAGTTTAATTTTCAAAAAACTAGATGAACTTTTTAACCATTTTATATCAAAATAAAAGAAGTTTCACCAAAAAATTAATTTTCATCCAAAGAAATGAATTCTTGATTTAAATAAATTCAAGAAATATTTAGATCTTGAATCCTTTTTTAAAATTTTAAGAAAAATTTAGTAAGTTAAAAATATTGTTTTTGAATTTATTTTGTTTTAAACGTATCAGAAATATTTAAAAACATGAAAAAATGTATCAATTATTTGTTTGATATCTTCCAAACTTCTAAATGCCCTAAACATCTTTTAAAAAGACTCGAATTTTTCTAATATTTATTGAAGTCCAATAAATTAAAAAAATTTAAAGTCCTCTAGGTTCTTTTTCGATACATCTCTTTTTATGCTATTTTAGTATTTTAGTATTTATTTAGTATTTAGTATTTTAGTGTATTTTAATCTGCTTTACGTTTAGTGAAAAATTATATGCTGAAAAACGATAACTTATTTCTATAACGATATTTAACGATATTTCTTCAAATTCCACTATAATTTGAAAGGCGATTCTTCATAGTATTTTACTAACTAATGGATATATTATTATAATTTTATTCATGAAATCTATTCCCTAAGGTCAAACATGGTACAAAAATACCGTGAAATTTAAAAAACACCAACTATTTACAGAAATTTAAAAAAATAAAAATCAATGTATATCATAGTCAAATAAATTTTGGCAATATTTATCAAAGTATTATTATTTTTATTAAAAAAATTAATGTATAGACAGTACAGTTTTTATTTGAAATTTCACGACGGTTCTTTGTACCATGTTTCGCCCTTGGTAAGAATCAATGAAAAATAATCTAAAAATATGTTCATTAATTATTAAAATGCTACAAAGAGTTACCTTTACAATCTTTTTTCTCTTTTTATAATCATGAGATATTTCTTCATAAAGTAAATTTTGTTGCATTTATTTTACAATTATTTACAATTAATTTCCAATTACAATTATTTTACAATTAAAATAAAATTGTAAAAGCTAAATTTTTTAATTTTGAGATAAGTATTATAAGGCATCAAAGATTTTGTAAAGATTTCATATACAATAAAATAAGTATTATCAGTTTGTTTATAAATTTATATGTAAATAATTACTATAAGATTCTTAAGAAAATTAAAAAAAAAAGATTTTCGAACATATCAGATGTGTCAGAAAAGATCCTAGGAGATTTTAAAGACATTTTATTTTTATTTCATAGGATTTTAAAAAATATTAGGAAAATTTCTTATCTATTTAAATCCTTTTGAATTCTTCAAGATATTGGTAACTCTGCAGAGCTTTTATCAACAATCAAAAAAATCATTTAAAATGTAGAAAAAAATTTTCTCATAATCTTCTAAATTTTCCCAAGCATTTTAAGAAACTATGTTTAAAAATCTGCTTGAATTTTTTTAAAGTAAATTTTTTTTAAATAAAAAATTATTTAAAACTTTTACACGATTATTAGAAAAATAATTCTGTTTTTCTAACCTTGCCAGACATTCCAGTCTCTTCTTTAAAAATGATTCAAATTTCTCCTGATTTTTTTTAATTCTGCAAAATTAAAAAGAAATGCCTTTAAAGTTTTTCAGATGCTTTGAGGATATTTGAAATCTTTTGCAATATTTTGAAATGTTTAAAAATAATCTTTTCAAATTAACTGTTGGAAATAAACAATTATGTTAATTATTTCTTTAAAAATATTTACAAGTTTTAATTATTTTCGAATTGTTTCAAAATTTTTGAATATCTCTTAAGCTTACTCAAATTTGAAAGAATTATGTTTCTTAATTTTTCTAAAGTTAAGGAATATGGAAAAATTACAAGATTTTGCTTCAAAATATTTTACGTACTTTTTAGAGGATTTAGGAAATAATAAAAAATGTTTTGTAATCTTTTTTCAATTTTCTTTTAGAATTAATTCCAAAACAATTATATACATTTTTTCCCAAGGACGATCTTTCATTACCTTTCATTATCTGAAAGTCCTTCGTTTATCGACTTTTATTATTATTTTTTCATTTTACATACATATCTATTAGATCTTACCAAAATTTAATATAAAAGTCTTAAATGTTAATGTATTTAAATACTACAATTCTGAATGTTTCCAAATTTTTAGAAATAACTCAACAAATTTTATGTCTAATTAAAATAAAAAGTTTTTAAATCTCATTCGACTTATTCCAAGTTATCTTTTTTGAATTTTCAAAATTTATGTAATTACTTCTTCTGATTGGAAATAATTAAATCTCTTGCGATTAAAATCGGGGATTCTGCTTGAGAAGAAGTGTGCTGAAAATAATTTTTTAAAAAATCATTCAAATTTTAATTTTTAAGACTGACAATTGTACACAATTTCCAGGTGCATCTTTCTTATTCTTCTACAAGAATTTTGAGGTTTTTCAGTTTTTTAAATCAGTTTATACTACTTTTCAAAAACTCCTCTGAACTTCAAATTCTTTTTTTAATCTCATCAATTCTACTCATTATTTATTAAATTTCTTCGATTATTTACACTTTTAAAAAATTGGTAATGTTATCGAATTAAAAAGGTTGATTTAAAAACCTTTCACACCTTTTTCTCAAGGAGGTAAAATGATTTTTCTTAAAATTCCTGGGAGAAATTTAAAAGATTATGACTTAATTTTTTCACACCTTGCATTAAAGAACATAATTCTTATTAGGACTTCTTGTGCAATTTTGTTACACAATTTTTTAAAATATATGTTGCTTTAAAAATCTACTTTCAAATTTGAGTAAGTTTAAGAGGTATTCAGAAATTTTTAAAGGATTCAAATATATAATTAAAACTTGTAAAGATTTTTCAATAATTTTGTAAGTTTTCACGAAAATTAAAAAAAATTATTTTAGGTTTCTAGAAATAATTAAAATAATTTTTTATTTCGAAAAATTAATCTTAGGAGATTATTTTAAAGCATTTCAAAACAATGAAGAATACGTCGAAAATAGTCAAAGGATCTGAAAAATTGTAAAGGCATTTTTTTTTAATTTTGCACAATAAAAAAAAATCAGGAAAAATTTAAATAAATTAAAAAAATTAAAAATTATTTAAAATTTCGACACGATAATTAGGAAAATAATTCTTTTTCTTCTAATTTTGTCAGGTCTTCGAATCTTTAAAAATTAATCAAATTTATCCTGATTTTTTTTTATTTTGTAAAATTAAAAATAAAATGCCTTAAACATTTTTCAGATCCTTTGACGATTTTTGACGTATTTTTCAATGTTTTGAAATGCTTTAAAATAATCTCCTAAAATTAATTCTTTAAAATAAAAAATTATTTTAATTATTTCTAGGAACCTACAATATATTTTTTTTAATTTTCGTGAAAATTTACAAAATTATTGAAAAATCTTTACAAGTTTTAATTATATATTTGAATCCTTTCAAAATTTCTGAATATCTCTTAAACTTACTCAAATTTGAAAGTAGATTTTTAAAGCAACATATAATTTAAAAAATTGTGTAACAAAATTGCACAAGAAGTCCTAATAAGAATTATGTTCCTTAATTCAAGATGTGAAAAAATTAACTCATAATCTTTTAAATTTCTCCCAGGAATTTTAAGAAAAATAGTTTTACCTCCTTGAAATCTTCCGGAATTCCTGTAAAGTTTCTAAAGTTAATGTATGAATTCTTTAAAAACCTAATTTTCTAAAAGACTTTAAGTTTAAAATTCGATTTAAATCTCTTCAATTCTTCTTAATATTTCTTGCATTTACTCGATTTTGATCTATTTATTATAATCTAATCAAATTGAAGCATTTTGCTTTAAAATCTTCTACAGTCTTCTTTTAAATTTTAGGAAGTCATTTCACATGTTTAAAAACATTTTTTAATGTTCTTATAAAGCACGTTTTTTTAAATCAAAAGTCATTACAAATTTTCCTACCAATCTTGTAAAAGTTCTGTTTCTAATCTTGACGGACCTTCTAAGCCTTCTAATCATTAAAAACTATTTAAATTTTGCCTCATTTTCTTTGAAATTCGGCAAAATGGAAAAGATTGCCTTAAAATCTTCAGATTCTTTATTGACCATTTTAAACATGGTTTAAAATGTATTGGCATTTTTTAAAATAAATTTTTAAAAATAAAAAATTATATTAATTATTCGTAGAAACCTAAAAGAATATTTTTCATTTTCATGAAACCTTCGAAAATTCTTTAAAAAATCTTTACAAATTTTAATTATTTTCTAATCGTTTTAAAAATTCCAAAATATCTCTTAAGCTTACGCAAATTTGAAAGCACATTTTTTAAACCAATATAAATTAAAGAAAAAATGTACAATAAAACTGCGCAAGAAGGCTCGATAAGAATTAATTTCCTTTTTTTTTAAATTATAGAATATAGCAAAATTTCCTGAACTTTCATTCTCTTGACACCCTGTGAAATTCAGTTTAAGTAAATACCCCTCCAAATAGCCAATTAGCCACCGAAAACGAATCGTGAAGTGGGGGGGGGGGGGGCTCGGGCTCATGCATTTTCGGCTCTACAGGAGCCTGACCTACGCAACAAGTAGCAGAGCCGACTCACCGACACGCTACGTTTGAATGTTTCGCTGCCAGATGGGAGAGTGGTGGGGGCCAAAAAATCCCACTTTCTGGAGACGCTGATCAGAATATAAACCCTAGCTGTTAACGTACTAAGAAATAAATTAAATTAAAAACAAATTTTAACAAAAACAAATTAGCCCAAAAATAGTCATTTTAAGATATTTTTAAGTTCTAAATTTTCCAGGCTATATTTTAAAATTCGATTATACGCTCAATACATTTTCTGCAAGTTTTATAATAATCAATAAAACCGCTATCCAATTATCGCCTCTAAAATTCCGAAAACATGCTGTTCGTTACGATAAAATTTTTTCTCCATACTAACTTATCGTATCTGCAATTCGTTGTGAGATAATTTATTTTATTATTAGGTATGTATGTATTTATCGACTTTTTTCATGTTCTTAAATTGAATATTTTCGAGGCAGCACTTATAATCATTCGACAGAGTTCTTCTCCGGGCCAAACTTAATTATTGAATGGAAATTTTGAAAAAATTAGAAAGCGTTTTAATATTTAAAAAAAAGCCTTTATTTCGAACTTCCTTTTGAACTCTATACTCTCTATTCTCGCGAGTGGCACAAGCTGATAATTGCTTATCTATGAGGGCCTATCAGGCATTTGAATGGAAAATCGAGATTAAATTCATCGGATCAAAACTTAAAGTTATGATTTCAAAGTGGCCTCTGATACGCTTGGTATTAAATTAATCGAATCATCAAACTTCAAGTGGCTTTAAGGGGCTTTCTTGCAAATTCAGCAAGTTCAAAAGTTGATTCTCTCAGACGCTCTATCAGGAATTTCAATAAAAAGCAGACACAAGCTCCTAAACAAGTACTCTTTTTGAACACGTCATAAGATGAACATTATATGCTCATTTAGATAAGATTACAAAAAAAAAATCTCCAGCAAACCCTCAACTGTATTATTTTCAGACAAGAAAATCCAGGAGGATTTCTACGAGTACATTTCTCGAGGAAATCTGCGATATTGATATACATCGTAAATGTTTAGGAGGGTAGACCTAAAAAATCTGACCTTTGAGAGTCCCAGCTTTTATTTTCTTACAAGCAGGAGTTTCATTAATTCGAGTTTCCAATTCTCCCATCGATGATCCAAGCTTTCTCCATCCCTTTGTTTAGCAGGTACCTGAACTTGTGAATCACAGCGAGCAAACGTGTCGATTGAATACACTTTCAGAAATTCCCTCTAAACAATAAAGGAATACTTTTACGGTTAAGCTGCCATCCTTTGAGAATTAAATTTGAAAACAGATCCTTTGACGGTTAAAGTAAGTGTCGTTAAGGGCATGTAATACTCAGAAAATTTGTCGATTTTACCACTTTTAGGTTCCGCCGACTTTTTTTGCAGAATAATAAATATCTTGTCTTAAAAAATTGGGAAATGATAGCGAACATGCTAACGGACGTCCCCACACACTTTTTTTGTGTTTATTTTTCAAAAAATTTTGATATAGCTAACGCGTGTATATTTTGAGGTTATGTGTGTTTCAATTCTCCCGAACGTTACTTCCAAACTACGCAATATTTTTGGCCGAAAACTTTCAACTTACAAATAAACATAGTAACTAATCTCCCGGAACTAACCTTGTTTTCAGGCAATTAAAAAAGTTAGCATCTCCGAATTTAGTTTTTAAAAATTTTCATTTTTGTGGAAAAAAGCCGGGGAAACTGTAAGTATCACATGCCTTTAATATAAGAATCGTTCCACGGTAAAAGTGATTGTCTTCGAAAGATGAAAAGGCGTGAACCTATGAATTAGTTGAAATCATTTTAGTGTTAAACGAGATCGGTTAAGAGTGAAACGAATCTGCTTTTAAAGTATTCTACTTTAACGATTAAAGGACTGACTTTATCGTTTAGAGGGAATTTCTGAAAGTGCAGAACGCTCACGGAAAATTCTAGGAGTTAAGGGTGTCTTTCGATGTTTTCAGCTAGAAATTAGGTTTCTCTTTCAGTATTTTCGCTCTTTTCTCCTAAAAACTCCGTTTTCTGTCATTACACCGGCACACAAAAAAAGTGGTCTGTCCGACAGACTACACCAGCATATCTATATGTTTTTGAGGTCGCTGAATTCGAATCCGGTGTCCAAATAACCAAGTTGCGTCGTATTTGATCGAAAAATGCAAAAAATAGAGGTAAAATCGACGAAAACAGCGGTTTTTCGTGCATATATTTGCAAAAAAAATATATATCTTCTTCTCCGGTGGACTTATTCAGCATATTCTTATGTTTTTAGGGTCACTGATTCTGAATCCGGGGTTCAAATAACCCAGTTGGCTCATATTTGATCGAAAAACGCAAAATTATACATAAGATCGACGAAAACCTTTAAGCCTTTATCACTTGTATCGAACCCTTTTGTCCTCAAAAGACCTACGTAGTGGGTTTCGCTTTCGTTTGGTAACTTGATTGACTTGATCTCGTTTTAAACTCCAACAATCGTCAGTCATCATGTTGATATCCCAACATCCCTGATATCGCCTCTCCATCTCTTTTATATCCTGGTGGAGACGTTCGTCTTGCTCTTTACTAAAGTCTCCCAGGTTGCCTGGAAACTTATTTGTATGCGAATGAAGAAAATGTAGCTTTAAATTCATAAGGCAGCCTTGTCTACCAAAGTTTGTTACCATTTCTGAAACCACATTTTGATAGTCTGGACTTTTCTTATTAGCTAAAAAGTTTTTTACAACATTTTTAAAACTAGGCCAGGCATCTTATTCAGTGCCAGACATTTTTGTAATTAATTCTGGATCCTGCAAGATTTTTCTTATCTGCGGTCCATCGAAGATCCCCTCTGTTAATTTTGCTTTGGAACGTTGTGGAAATTGATCATCCAAATACGCGTAGCAATCGTCATCCGTGTCAAGCGTTTTGACAAACTGTTTCAAAAGACCCAGCTTTATATGAAGCAGTGGAATCAAAACTTCTTTTGGGTCTACTAGAGGATCTTCAATTATATTTTTTTGTCCTTGCTCAAACCATGTTCTTTTTGGCCACCTTTTTTTTTTGTAATGTCGAACGCGATCTCGACTGTCCCATAAGCACACGTAACAAGGTGTTTTTGTATACCCTGTTTGCTGTCCTAAAAAGATTCCGAGAATGTTGAGATCCCCGCAAATTTTCCACTTATAAGTTGAGTAATTGATTTTTTCCAGGACAAATTTCAATCTATTCAGTTCCGTCGAATGTGCGATTGGAATTGGAGCGTAAAAATTAGCATTATGCAATAACACTGCTTTCAGACTGCGCTTAGAAGAGTCAATGAAGGCCGCCAATTTTCCGGTCTATATAGTCCAGGTTTCATTTTTTCCATTAATCCGTCAATATTTTTACAATAGACTAATTTTCCATGATCATTTTCTTCAGAAGTAAAAAAACTGCCTAAACTCTTTTTCCCTATTTCTGTAGAAACTTGATTTAACTTCTTTAGCTAATAAGTTCTTCTTTTTCAAAACGGAAGCAAGATACTCTGAAGCATCTTTAGGGAGACCGAGATCTCGCGATAAATCATTCAATTCTTCAGACGTAAATAGCTTAGGAACTTTATTCTTTTCATTGTCTGGTATGTACACTTCTGTATTAACATCGCTGCTTTCATCATCATTCTCGTCATTATCATATTCTGAAATGTCACTTTCATCACAATCAACATCGAAATCTTCATCAGTACTTTTATTTTCTTCTGCTTCAATCGTCTGTCTGTCAAGTAAAAAATTTTTTGAGTTTTTCGTAACATCGTTATTTTCAACAGATTTAGTGACGCTAGGTACATCAGGATATTTGATAGTACTTTTCTTTTTCTATTGATTCCTGTCAGGTTTGTCACACAAAAATAGCATTCCTCTTTCCGAAGAGGTTGCCTCCATATCGTAGGTTCTTGAATCTTAAGGGTTTTCTTATTTCCTTCTCTGTCTTTCAATCGATTGAATCTCTTAAAGCAAGCACTGAAATTTTGGTGAGGAACCCAATTTTCACTTTGGTTTTGAAATTCCATCCCAAAATACCTTTCATAAATTGCTTTTATGTCATCGCTGATTACTCTTCGATTTTCTAAAACATTAAACTTACCAGATTGAATTGAATTGAATTGAAACAGCGCTTAGAAGACATGATCCGTTTTGATTTGGGAGTTTATAGTAATAGTATAAGTATAGTATAGTAAACTAGTGATTTAAAAACAAAACAAAAAAAGAAACTAATAATGGTTTTTAAAACTTTGCGGAAGTCACATTAAGAAGCACGTTTAAAGAGATTTTCACCACTGTCTTCTTTACTAACGTGAAGTTCGAGCGCGATCTTTCATTTGTTTGTGTTACAGTCATTTGTTTTGACGTGAAGTTCGAGAGGGATCTGTCATTTTCTTGTTCACAGTTATTTGTTTTGTTCGATTTTACCTCTATTTTTGCATTTTTCGAAAAAATATGAGCCAACTCGGTTTTTTGGACCCTGGTTTCGGATTCAGCTACCCAAAAAACATTTAGATATGCTGGTTAAGTCCACCGGTCATGAAAATATATTTTTTTTTGCAAAAATATACACGAAAAATCGCTGTTTCAAATATGAGCTAACTGGGTTATTTGAACCACGGATTCAGATTCAGTAACCCCAAAAGCATAAGGATATGCTGGATAAGTCCACCGGGGATAAGAATATATTTTTTTGCAAATATATGCACGAAAAACCGCTGTTTTCGTCGATTTTACCTCTATTTTTGCATTTTTCGATCAAATATGAGCCAACCGGGTTATTTCGACCCGGATTCGGATTCACCAAATCCAAAAACATGAGGATATGCTGATTTAAACCACCGGAAATGATAATTTTTTTTGTCGCAAAAGTATACAAGAAAAATCGCTGTATTCGCCGATTTTACGTGTATTTTTGCGATTTTCGAAAAAGTGTGAGCCAAATTGGTTATTTCGGCCTCAAATTCGAATTCAGCGACCAAAAAATATATAAATAAGTTGGTTAAGTCCACCGGGCGAGAAAATGTATTTTTTTTGCAAAATTATACATGAAAAATCACGACGTTGAAGTTTGTCACAGATATGGATTTCAAAGTTGTGTAATTAATATAAAAAAAAACTAAAAGTCTCATCGAAAAAGTAAAAACACCTCTCAATTCGTCTCGGAAAAATCTCGACGTGCATTTTTTGTTTTTTTTGTTTAAACAATTTTTTAAACATTTACGCTATTTCTTATTTTTCTGCAATAGTTATAAACAAAGTATGCATCGGATCGAAAAACAAAGTGCACCAA
>NC_046657.1:4034415-4036040 GCF_010883055.1 Belonocnema kinseyi
CCTGCCGATATGGATTTCAAAGTTGTGTAATTAATATAAAAAAACTAAGAGTCACATCGAAAAAATAAAAACACCTCTCAATTCGTCTCGGAAAAATCTCGACGTGCATTTTTTGTTTTTTTGTTTAAACAATTTTTTAAACATTTACGCTATTTCTTATTTTTCTGCAATAGTTATAAACAAAGTATGCATCGGATCGAAAAACAAAGTGCACCAATGCATTTTTCTCGAAAAAATCTAGATGAGCATTTTTTTGTTTTTTCATAAACCCATTTTTTAAACAATTAGAGCATTTGTTGTTCAACGCTGTGTTTCCGTGCCTGCCGATATGGATTTCAAAGTTGTGTAATTAATATAAAAAAACTAAGAGTCACATCGAAAAAATAAAAACACCTCTCAATTCGTCTCGGAAAAATCTCGATGTGCATTTTTTGTTTTTTTTGTTTAAACAATTTTTTTAACATTTATGCTATTTGTCATTTTTCTGCAATTGTTATAAACAAAGTATGCATCGGATCGAAAAACAAAGTGCACCAATGCATTTCTCTCGAAAAAATCTATATGTGCATTTTTTTGTTTTTTCGTAAACCCATTTTTTTAACAATTAGAGCATTTGTTGTTCAGCCCTGTGTTGGTGCGTGCCTGTAGATATGGATTTCAAAGTTGTGTAATTAATATAAAAAAAACTAAGAGTCACATCGAAAAAGTAAAAGCACCTCTCAATTCGCCTCGGAAATATCTCGACGTGCATTTTTTGTTTTTTTGTTTAAACAATTTTTTAAACGATTACGCTATTTGTTATCTTTCTGCAATTGTTATAAACAAAGTATGCATCGGATCGAGAAACAAAGTACACCGATGCATTCCTCTCGAAAAAATCTAGATGTGCATTTTTTTTTTCGTAAACGCATTTTTTAAACAATTAGAGCATTTGTTGTTCAACGCTGTGCTGCTCCGTGCCTGTAGGTATGGATTTCAAAGTTGTGTAATTAATATAAAAAAAACTAAGAGTCACATCGAAAAAGCAAAAACACCTCTTAATTCGTCTCGGAAAAATCTCGATGTGCATTTTTCGTTTTTTTGTTTAAACAATTTTTTAATCAATTACTCTATTTGTTATCTTTCTGCAATTGTTATAAACAAAGTATGCATCGGATCGAGAAACAAAGTACACCGATGTATTTCTTTCGAAAAAATCTAGATCCAATGCATACTTTGTTTATAACAATTGCAGAAAAATTACAAATAGCGTAATTGTTTAAAAAAATGTTTAAACAAAAAAACAAAAAATGCACATCGAGATATTTCCGAGACGAATCGAGAGGTGTTTTTACTTTTTCGATGTGACTCTCAGTTTTTTTTATATTAATTACACAACTTTGAAATCCATATCTGTGGCAAACTTCAACGTCCTGAAAAATCGCTGTTTTTGTCGATTTTACGTCTATTTTTTCGTTTTTCAGAAAAATATGTGTTTTATTGGCGAATACACATGTATTATTTATAAAATAAAATAAACCTTTCCTTTATAAAAACCGTGAGTTGAACCTCGACCACCGTTGAGTTATATAAATTCTAAAAATACGATATTCATATAAGCAGGTACTTATTCATATTAATAAATA
>NC_046657.1:4036140-4039881 GCF_010883055.1 Belonocnema kinseyi
TAATAAATAGATTATTAATAACAACAATGGTTCATTGTTGATTTATTTGATGAAAAATGATTCAATATACGTGTAAAATACTTTTTATTATAAAAGATAAACTGTAAAATTTTATAGATAAAAAAAACTACCATATTTATTGTAAAAACCAATTTTCCATTAAAAAAGAGGCAGTAATAGGTGTTTCGGTTTCAAAATTTGTTATTAACATTTAAAATTTTAATTTATTGAGATCGAAAATCACTGTTTAGACAACTCTACTAAGATTTAGTATGGCAAATAAAAAATCTGTCTTTAATTAAAATCGATAAATTGAATATGTGGTTTAAAAATGGTTTAGCAATAACACTTCAAAACAAAAATTCCTTTTAATTTCGTATTCGTTTCGTAACTAATAAAGAAATGTTATTTCCCCACTCCCTGCCTACCACCACCCTTTTATTCAGGGACTGATGCACCTACTTAGTTATCCTCAAAAAAACAATAGTTTGATCTAGTTACCCGAGTAAAAATGCTTCGACTTGAGTTCGAATTGGTTATGTCTTGAGTTCGTCTCAAAGACATCGATGTCTGGCTGCGTCTCAAAACTGAGTCGAGACATAAGCCTTCATCTTACTTTTATGACCACGACAGGTAAAACGGCGTTTACTTGTCTTAAGTCGAGCCTTGTCTTGGCTAAGACGACGTTTACTTGACATAAGACGAGCCTTGTCTTGGCTGAGATTGTCGAACCTTTTTTGGCTCATAAATGAGATTAAATTAAATTATTGTATAAAAGTATACAAGATTATTTAAGCATTAACAAAGATTAACTTTTATCACTGTCAGAAATAACCTTTTTTTATGGCAGGTATACGCTCGAAGTCATAAACCGCACGTGTTGAAATCATGAAAATACGACCCAAGAGATAAATTTATGTCTTCAAGACATAACATAAAATCTTGTCTCCAAGACATAAATTGAAGTCTGGCTCCGTCTCAAAACTGAGACATGCTCAAGTCGACCTTTTCGATTTCAGCATGTCTTGATTGGGGGCAATTCAAGTCGAACTCAAGTCGAAGCATTTTTATTCGGGTACTAACGTGGTCGTCGAATTTTGGAAGACTTTTAAATAGAAGTTCTTGCACTAATGTTGGAAGTATTATAAAAGTTAATTTTTTATCTTATGGTTTGAGTTTCAGTTACATTTTCGAATAAGTTGTCTTTATCGCTTCGGAATAATCTTTATAAATCGACAGTGTTTTTGAAAATTGTTATCGATGGCTGACGAAGCGGAAAATCAACTGATGAAAATTAAATTCGAAGACAAGTTCAGTGCCCTCAAAATTGCAGAAAACTTGTCGCGTGTTTCGAATTTAGAAAGATACTACGATAAATATAATACATATCGAGTTCATTTTTCTATTTTTTTAGAAAATAACTTGCGTTAAATAAATAATTATATTCAAAACAAAAATTGATAAATATAATCAATAAGTTTTCTTACAAATTTAATACTGATTATTTCTAAAAAAAACTTTCATATCAGTTTACAATTGCGACCTGTAGACTATTTTGAATTGTAAATTCTCGAGCCAGCCTACTGTGCAGCGGGAAAAGTAAACCCCGTAGGTTTCCTTTTTACTCCGGACTTTGTCTGAGGTTGTCGAGCACTTCGAGATTTGACTAGGCAGAGTCCGAAGTCAAAGTGCTACTTCGGAATTTGTCTGACACCGCTCAGCCAATTCGCGGAGGGACTAGACAGACTGCGGTGTGACTGCACATCGGACTTTGCCTGTAAATATACATATATAAAATTATCGATTTGCGTTACGTTTCAAGTTCAGTAATATTTCTAATTATATAAATGAATCATTTTACTATATATAACTATTTATCTACAACAAATTACTCATTCATAAATTTACTTTGCAAATTGTATGGTCCTACAGAGATTTATAATTATAATTATTAGATTTTAAAATGTTTCTTGCAAATCAATGTAACGTTGGCGATTGCTTCGCGCTCTGTGAGTGTGCATGGACGGCTCGTGCGTGAACCGATTCCAGCATACTGGACACCAAAGATATTATAAACGTAGATGCGGAGCGGGCTTAGTTGCCCGCCATAAATATAGACGGCGCATCTGGCGAAAAAAATCACTTCCCCTCTACACAACGCCACCCGTAGATAGCATCCACGAAGTCCCATCGATATATTTTGCCAACAGCCACTTGGAGCGCTGTAAGCAACTCTTAGTAGGCCCCTCGAGGCGCACTAATAGTTACTTAACTCGGACAAGAACCATTTGGATTGAAAGTCAATTGCCAATTAAAACATTTTTAAATTACTGGCACATTCATAAAAAATATCATGTTCCATAAAATATATTTTAATATAAACTTAAAATTATTATGATTGATTCAGCTTACTCGAAATATATAATTAAAAATTTGGCATAAGGACAACCGCAGGATTTCGCCGGGAGCGGGTGCTAATCTGAAAAATTGCACCCGCTTCCAGCGAAATCGCGGTAAAATTTCAGCCACAACCACGTCTCACAACCGTGAGACAGGTGGTTACAGTCTGTAAAGGAATCAATACGACGATCCAGCAAAAGCCTCGTGCACCCTAAGAACACGGGGTGACCCAAGGACAACCACCTTCTGCATTTTTCTCGCAAGTGTTCTAGCATATTGTTGACACGCAGGGATGCTTTTTAGGCTATTAGCAAGTCAAAGCTTGGCACCTCCAGGAGCGCCGATGATAAGGACGATAAGTTTAACAGAATATTCCGGGTACAATCGTTGCAACTCCCTTATAAGATCTCGATTTCTTTTCATTCTCCTTGGCTATGATGTTTTTGTCAGCTGGTGCGAAGATTTGATAACGAACATGGTTCGCTTCTCGAAGTCAAGAAGAACCATGTCAGGCCTCGAGTGAGCATCAGAAACAATTGTTGAGAATATAAAGTTCCAGTATATACGGCACTTCCCATTCTCGACAATTGACTCAATTTCCCTAGGAGCATTTAGAGGAGCGACATTAAGGTGAATGCCGTAGGAGTGACAGAGATGGTAATAAAGCACTCTTAGTGCCGCATTGTGCCTTTGAATGTAGGTCGTTCCCACGTGAGTTGGACAACTAGATAGTATGTGAGCTAAATGCTCGGGGTGTGCATGGCACGCCCTGCAGCTATCATCGGGAATGCCTTGGCTCAAAATGTGGCGACGGTATGTTAAGGTGGAAATGACACCGTCTTGGCATGCAAAAATGAAAACCTCTGTAACAGACTTCAATTCGAGCGATTTAAGGAAAGCAAACGTTAGCTCACAAGACATTGACTGATCCTTCACATTTCTGTGGAAGAGACCGTGCAACCTCTTATCGAGGAGCTGTTCACGAAAGTTTTTCTCTTGTGCTTTCTTAATCCGGGCTTTCAGGAGTGAGTACTCGAGATAGATTAGATTTGATGCATCTTGCTCACCCCTAATACTGAAGTCAAGTCCGACTGTTTCAGGAGTCTCCTCCGCTGCTTTGTATAGAAATTCTTTGTGATTCTTGACTATTTTAAGAAGAGGGTCTCTTCCATTTGCAACTCTATTTGCTGTACCCAGAATAATCCTGTTGTGAAGACATTCTAGACTCAATAATTCGCGGACCCCCTTGACGGTGTGAGATGTACAGTCGCGGAACGGAAGACTTAAGATGCATGCTTTTGTTCATGTGCATAACCTTTCTTGTCCCGATATCAAGAGATC
>NC_046657.1:4039981-4044546 GCF_010883055.1 Belonocnema kinseyi
TATATATATATATATATATATATATAACATTCAAATTATTCTTTAAGTTCTTCAGGAGTTTCAAATATATTTATGTTTCCCATTTTGTCGTAAAATTTATGTAAAGTTCTGCAAAAAAATTGCCTTTCAAATCTTCCAGATTTTTTTACAATTTTATAAATTTTTAAAAAATTTTGAAATATTATTAATATAAATGCTCAAACCTGAAAATCCCGAATTTAAAAATTCTAGAATAATGAAATTCTGGACAGTTTACAATATTATCGAATTTGAAAATTCCCGAATGATAGAATTTCAGGCCGAATGCTGTCAATGATAAAATATACAAACTAGAAAATTCCCGAATTGCAGAAATTGAGAACACAGTTTTGTGATCAATATTATTTATTTAATAAGAACACAATAATCAAATATTTTTATTATAGAAATTTTGTTTAATGTCTAATTTTTTAAAATTATTGTTTTAATTTAAAATAACAATAATTGTATAAAAATTTGAATACAAACATAAATTTAAAACACGTGAGCTTCAAATGATACAAACTTTGCAGGATTCAATGCAGACTGATTTAACGCGACTTTTATTTTTATTTTTTTAAATAATAATTTTATTTATGAGTGTTTTCTGTGACATACAAAAATACAATGCACATTTTCAAACAACAATTCAAAAAATTATTCATTAAATATTATTTATTTATTGAAAATACAATAATCGAATATATATTTCTGGATAAAAAAATTTGTTTGAAAATGTGCATTGTATTTGAAAAAAATATAAAATGTTCTGAAAAATTGAATTTTTTAATAATAAAAAAAAAATAATAAAAATAAATGTTGATATGAATCGTTGTTGAATTGAATTCTGCAAAGTTCGTTTCAAAAATGTTATTTTGTAGGTAAGAAGAAAATTTAGACAGAACATTTTTTTATTTCAAAGCACATGCGTTTTTTAATACAATTTTTATAAAATTATTATTCAGATGCCAGACATATCATTTTTTGATATTTCATTCATCCCTTTTCGGAATTTTTTCAATGGTCCCATATTTTTATACCTCCTTTTAAAATTATGTAATTTAAAAAAATAAAAAGTCAACATTTTAAAACATTTCAAAATCATAAAAAGTATCCATTCTCTTTTAAATTATTTCAAATCATTTTAAATTATTTTTAAAATTTTTCGGAACATTTAAACCTAACATTTTTGTAAAATCCTGCACAGAAAATTGTTTCAGGAGCTTCCAGATTTTTTTTAATATTGTGAAACTTTTGAAATGTTTTAAAATATTTTTAAACATTGTCTTTGAGTTATGTACTTTTTCGAAATAAAAAATCATTTTAAATCTACCCAGAAATTTTAATTTTTTCCTAATATTTCAAAATTCTTGAGAAGCTCCAAATTTTGTTTTTTTCTTTGAAACATTCAGAAACCTCCAACTTATTTGATTTTTTTCTAAATAAATGCTTATTTAACTGTTCTTTAAGGATCAAAATGAAATACTTTTACCTTCGAAACACAAATAAAAAAATAAAACGATTATAATCGTAACATTCAAAGTTTAAATCTGTCACTCTGAAATTATGACAATTGATTTTCAAATTATCTGCTATTGAAAAATGTTTTTTTTTTAATTTCCAAATCAAATAGATTAAAATGGAATATTTTATACTGAAATAATACTTCAGAAAGATTTTGAAATTGAATAAAGGCGTTCATTTAAGAAGCCATTAATTCGAATGCTTACACGTGTGTCACTACTAAGGCATTCGAATTAAATTAGTTCAAATTTTAACGCAAAAATATGTAAATTGTATCATTTTTAACAGATCTAGAATCACCTTGTAAAATCAATCACTGTTAAATTTTTAATACTCGAACTGCAGTTCAATTTTCAAATTTACTTTCATTTCCCGATTTGTCCCGGTCGCAAGTATAGCTCAATATTAAGAACAACTTTCATTTTTTTGAAATTGTAATTTTTCGGTTCTAACTTACGGCACAATCATTTTATTCTTTGAAAGATTTTCTACAAATTTTCTTGATAATTTTTACATTCTCATCCAAAATGAGAAGATATTAGTTTTTTATGAAAAATTACGTTTTCTTATTTAATCAAATGTTGACGTTTTGAGGCCCCTTGAGTCAGAAAAACAAGTTTTTACGTCGGGGTATGTTTGTCTGTCCGGCGTCGTCGTTGTTGTTGTCTGTATACCGGATAACTTTAGAAAGACTGGTCCGATTGGATTGGGCTTTGGCACACTTTTTGAGGGACCAAAAAGAAAGCTCGAGTTCGTTAAACAGCTATTTTTGATAAAAATCCAAAAAGTTGGAGCTTTTTAAAAATTTTTGACACCACTTTTTTCAAAATTTGAAAATTCTATCCACAGCCATTTATGGTACAAAAAAATATGAACAATTTATCCTTATAACTTTTTTTGATAAAATCAAACTTACCAAAGTTAAAGGATTTTCAAAATTCAAAAAACCCAACGAAAATGGACATTTGAAGCAAAAAAAACTAAATAGGGAAAAAAGTCAAGAGGCGAAAAACGCTAACTACCCATTGGGCACAAAATTTAGCGACGTCTTTACGACATAGTTACGACATCTTTACGACAACTTTACGACATCCTATGTCCATGCCGTTAAGGTGTCTTTACGATATCGTAAATGATTCGTATGATCTGACGATGTCTTTACGATATCGCAAAGACACCGAAACGACTTGGACATAGGATGACGTAAAGTTGTCGTAAAGATGTCGTAACGATGTCGTAAAGACGTCACTAAATTTTGTGCCCACTGGGTAGATAATTTGAAAGGTTTCAATCTAAAATTATCGAACACCTTCCGTTCAAAAATTCAGATGACATATTTAAATAGCTTTAAATTTGAAATTATTCAATATACTAAAGACTACAAATTTAAAATGTCTCAACTATTAAGGCTTTAAATATTTTTGAAATTGCTGTTTTGGAGGCTAAATAGCACTTATTCTTTTATTAAGAAATCACAACCAAAATTGTTTAAAAAAATTTTTAAACGAGTTTTAAAAACCTTACAAAAAGGTCAGAGGTTTTAATTGTTCAATATATGTGATAGAACCTCTATAAATTTGAAATTAGTTTATACTTTTTCACGTTTGAGCTGCAATTATTCAATTTTAGAAGTTATGAATTACAATCGTGAAAAATTAATAAAATAATTTAATTAATTTATATTTAAAACAAAAAACCTTTTTATACTTCAACCTAAATTCAGCTGCTAACATTTAATTTGAAATGCGTTGAACTCAAGGTATATTTTAAAAAGAAAACTGCAAGCAAAGGATCGACTTTCAAAAGAAGTGAAAAAAGTGACTCGCTAGATTGCAAATGAACAAGGAAAATGGTGTATTTTCGCATTTTTAAATTTTTAATTTAAACTTTTCGGCGTTGTAAAAATTTCGAATCCCAGAATGTTATTTTTGTCATAACCTATACTTTATAACGAAAATTCGGAAAATTTAAGCAATAAGGCTGTATTCTGGAAATTAAGCAACTTTAACGTTAAAATTCAAGTTCTTAAACTGAAGGCCTAAAAATTTGCAAATTTTACAATCATTGTTGTGTAAATCGTATTAGTATCTTAAAAGAGTATAAATAGTTCTTAAATTAGTTTTTAAATTTTCTTAAGTTTACCTTTTTACATACCCAGATGTCAAAAAAGCCTACCCAATTTTTTCAAATTTTAATCACTTATTTTTTAAGAAATTATAATTAGAGCAAATTTTCTGTAATTCTATGGGGACAGCTGAAATATCCCGAAAAATAAAATTCCCGACGGGGTAAGACTCTCTGCCCCGAAAAATACAATTCCAAATTTAATAAAATTCCTGAACAATTTATAATATTAACGAATTTGAAAATTCCCAAATAATAAAACTCCCCAAATAATATTGTTTCTTAATGAATATTAATTATTTATTAAAAATACGATAATAAAATATTGTTATCAAATAAATTTTTGTTAAATATTTAGTGTTACAAATTATTGTTAGAATTTAAAACTAAAATTATATAAAAAAATTAACCGACAAATTAATAAACAAAAAAACGTGTTTTCTAATAAACATTTAGATTTTTCGGAAGAACTTTTGTGATTTAAAAAATACTATATACATTTTCAACCAAAATATCTTATCCAGAAATATATTTTGTTTAAATTATTGTTCTTTTAAATTTAAACAACAATATTTAAACACTTCAAACATTAAAAAAGTTATTTCTTTGGTATAAATATTTGATTATTTCAATTAAAAATATATATTTGTCAAAGAAAAATGTTTTCAGCACATGCTTATCTTATATTATATATCTTATATATATATATTTTTTATAATTAAAAAAAATCTATGTACCGAAAACCTGGATGAAGCTTCAGATCTGAACAAATTCAGCGATACATACATGTCAAACTTTTCTAACCTCAAAAAATCTTTCTACTGCTTTACAGTCATATTTTACGAAGAATGAGAAAACAAGAATTCGACTTCATAGTGCGGTGAGGGCAGCACGTCGAT
>NC_046657.1:4044646-4062093 GCF_010883055.1 Belonocnema kinseyi
TGTGCAAACACCTTAAGTGGGAGAACCATGAAAAGCCGCGAGACAAGATTCTCCCTTCCAGCGATTCAGAGAACAATGGATCGTGACTTCCTCACCCGGTCAAGTGTTAGAGAGCTTTTTGCATAAAAGAGCGCGCATCGGCTAGATTCGACATTCGGACTTCCACTACTATTAGTAAAGGAAGTGCTAATGCATTTCGCCCTCTTACACTTACCAGCATACAGGGTGCGTTCACAAAGTTTCAAGTCCGGTCTCCGTTCGGGGCTGTAGGATCAGTTTTACACTGAAGTGCTCCGTCGATAGACCTTTTCATTTAAGAAAACGACATTGCGCAAGCGCGAAAAATATATAGCACTTCCATGTGAGTTGCGGTCAATTTTTCACTGAAACGTATGTGGGAATAGTAAACATTGACGAAAAAAAACTATTTCGAACAATTGGAAGGTAAAAAAACTTTCCAAAAAAGAAATGTCGAATATACCAGGAGAAAATCCATTGAAAATAAAAAAGGTTGGTGCGCACAAAAAGTCCTGTTTTGGAAAGTGCAAAAGTGACAGTCGGTGCCAGTCCTTCTTGGAATGCTATTATGCTTTTATTAGATTTGCAAAACCCTGTTTAATATTTCGAAAGGGTGACATTCCCGAGGTTTCATTTAAAAGACACATTAAAAATTGCGCGAAATGCAGTAAAAGTGATATGTGGGTGAGGTTATGTGCGCGCAGAGACGAGTACTTTTCAAGCATAAAGGATGTAATTTATTACATGATTTTTAATAATTAGTTACATGATTTTTTTTGTACAAATTTTCAGAGAAAAATGTTGAAACTAAAAAGATCGCATTTGCAGTTATTTCGGTAATTTGCAAGCTAGGTGAATTTCGAAACTAACAACCCACTTATAATGATAATATATCCATTCATTATCAACTGCATTTCTTTAAGAATGCTTTATCATCCTTTTTTATCTTTTCTTATTATTAAAATTATTTCACTTTTATGCAAAATACTATTTCTCCACTGTTGAAACCTTATGATTATACGTAGTGTAAACATAACTTGCATTCCACACACCGGTCAATAAGTTGCTGCTTTTCTATTTGGTACATTCTTTTTTGCATTTTAAACACCTTTTTAAGTGACAAATGATATTTTTTCCCACCTTTTTATGCAATAATTTAGCACCTGGCACATCATTTTCATTCACTTTTACATTAAAATTAGGTACGATAGTGTACATTTTACCGAAAACATGTTTGCAATTTTTAAATGCCCGCTAAGTATCATGGCGGCGCCTAAGCTTCCACTCTTTAATGAAAAGCACTATTGAAGGATCGAGTCCGCCACCTTCGACAAGAGACCAAAGATAATTGGGTTCTTGACCCCTCGAATCAAGCGATACCTGTGTGACGTCCAACTCGGATGTCGACAATATATAATTTAATTTCTGATAGTCGATAAGGAAGAATTTAATGTTATCTATGTCGCGGTAAATTTAAAATGTTGTTAATTCCTTTTCTGTATTTTTCACTATTCGAGTTCGTTGCTGTCTTAGAACATAAGTTGTTCCCCTGGAAATTAATACAAAGGAAAAACAAAGGGTTCACACAAATAAAACGAGTCACAATTTCACATGCTATCCATATTTTCAGTCACACGCTCACAATGTTTAAACGTCGAACCGAAATTAGTTTTATTATTTTATTATTTGTCTCTTTTTTATATTCTCGATATTTAGTTTTTAAAGATCACAATAATAATTGTAAAAATATGGAAATGCGAGTTTAAACTCAAGATGGTTTTTCCGGAGGTCCGAAATCGATTTTTTGTCAGAGAGAAAAATCTAGATATGTCGAAAAAACGGCGCGAAGCTGGTTTTATATGGCTAGGCCACGCCTAGGAAAAATTGAGTTAGTCTATCATGGATCCTAAAATTGAATTTAATTCAGAACTAAGCCAAACGCAATTTAGGGAGGAAAGTTTGCCCACGCCCTTATTACGCAAGAAAACCGGTTTAAAATGGTTATGTATGGGAGGGGATAATGGTGCAGAAAAGATGAGTTTCCAGGAAAAAGATAAAAATCCTATTTGGACCACCCTTTGTTAAGTGATTTTAAAAGGGCAATTGGGCAGGTCAATTTTGGTTTGACATTTGGCTTTGAGATGTCGATTTGTTGGGGCGTAAGTGAAGACGTTCCCTAAGTCATAAATATTGGAATATGAGCTCTGGGGTCAGTTATCTGGTGACTCGATTTTCTGCTGTTGACTACATGTTTTTTGTAGACAATAGGACCTTTTTTTTGTTCCTTGGATTTATGAGAAAGGGCCTGGGGTCTTCATAAAAAATGCCATAAAAAAAGGGGTTCAAGTTACGTTTTATAGCTTAGGGTCTTGGGAAAATGGTCTTTTCAACTTTACGTGCTTGTATCTTCATATCTTCAGAAGTCCTGTGATTTAGATTTCTTTAAGTCTTTACTTAAAGAGATAAAAAAAAAGGAAAAGTAAAGAGGTACTTTACCACTTTGGGAATTTGGCTTCTAAGTTTTCACACATCTGGAAATTTATTTCGTGGGAATTTGATTTTAATGCATTTTCTATTTTTGGTAAAAGGTTTTTCTTTTATTTAGACATAAAGTGTCCTTGCGAACATAAATATTTATGATTATGGGATCTTCTTTTGCTTTTTTTCCAATTTACGTTTTATGCGTTTAATTTATTCATTGTGGTTTTATTTTACTATTTTCATACCGTTATTTTGTATTTTTGGGGTTTTGGGTTTCATTTTCAGTCCTACGCGATCGGCTTGATTTGAATATTCGGCTTTTATTTTCTTATCGGTTCTGATCCTCAAGTTTTAATTTCAATTTAGCGCTTTTAGAATTTTTAAATATTACCGGTAACGTAAGTCCCTATTTGACTTGAGCATGTATGCTTAAAGTCGATAGATGGCGTATGCATTCACTAAGTAGGCTTTAGCCCTACGTCACACCTGAAAGGGAAGCGATTCAATATGACTTCAGCGGTCCAGACAGTTTCGAGTAGGTGCCTTGACAGCCTTACGCACGAACAGATTCAGGGAGTCTTAAAACTTTGTGAACGCACTTTTCAGTCAACGGCTCGAGTTCCATTGACTATCAAGGCGCCTTCTCTCTTGCACCACACTTCTCTCTGCCTCTTAAATTCAGGGATAAATAAGGAATAAACAGAATAATTGAATTGAATGTGCAAACTTCTTGTCGCCCGGAGGTGACCGATCCTCGAGCCGTCAACCGGAGGTAACGGACGTTGTCCTCTGGCGACTACCACCTGGAGGTAGTCGTTTCTGCCAGCATCCAGCATCTCTGGCGACATCCATCCTCTCTGCGGGCATCCAGTATTTTAGCCGCCACCAGGAGGTGAAGGACGATTTTCTCGGCCTACTACCACCCGGAGGTGTTCGTTTCTCACGCCATCCAGCCTTTCTGCTAGCACCCAGTCTCATTGCTGGCCTCCAGGCGCCCACATCCATTGTTTGACCGACGTATATTGCGTCTGTTGAGATTGAAAGCTTACGCATTCAGTTGATGTTACTCTACGCGCATTTACGCACCGTTAACCTTCCGACAGCCACCAGAAGTGCCCTGTTGACTTCTCAACGGTCACCAGGAGGCTTCTCATCCATTTTGCAAAGTCTACCAGAAGGATTCCCAAGCCAAGGATTCCCAGGGTCGGTCAGCCCTGGAAGGGCCCGAGCAGTAAATCATAGTATTAGAGCAAAGGTCGCTGCTGTCCAAAATACTCTAATACCTATAAATCCGGATCAAGACTACACATTAATTATACAGAACTACCGATTCGGCATTTTTCAAGACCCTCGAAGGGTCCGGATCGAAGGGAGTGGAAAATCCATGTATGCACGTTACCTCGTAAACGACTCGCCTACCTGGAAAACTTGGAGAACCGACCTGCATTTTCTCGAGAGCTACGAGCAAGATATTTTGTCGTCCCAAAATTGTTGGGTAGCATCAAGAAGCACAGTCTCCTAAAAGAGTGTCTGTTGAAGCAAGTATCGAAAAACGGATTGATCAGAAAAACCCTTGGGAGATTTTCATTAGAGGTGGGGGAAGGAGGACCTATCTCAAGCCACCGCGCATTCACAGAAATGTACCAGTGACTATGCAAACCCTAGACGCTTGGCTGCTAAAAAGACAGGGCTCTCCTTTGTTGGAACCGCTGTCCGTATCTAAACCCTCTCCAAAACGCTAGTGCTATATAGCACTTCAAGCACTTCCATGTTTCTTGAATATACTTCCACTTACATTGAGACCAACAAATATTTAAGTTTCAATTATAATAGCAAGATACTTCGACGTATGCAAATAAGACTATTCCATCATTTAGTTATGACATTAAAAAGACATAAACGTTCACCTTTTATATTGTCCAGATAATGTAAAAATGAACGTCTACGTCTTTTTAATGCCAGAACTAAATGATGGAATAGTCTTATTTGCATACGTCGAAGTGTCTTGCTATTCTAGTTGAAAATTGAATATTTGTTCATTAATATATGTATATATTGTACTAACTATACATCAACTACTCGTTATTTACTTGAGTCTATATATAAGTCTGTGTGATAAGTTGTGCAGAAATATGAAATAGATCGAAAGGTCATTTTCCAACTTGAACAGAAGAATGGTATAAAATGAATTTTTCCAAAAAACCTACCTAGAATCTTTGTAAAATAATTTATGCCTCTGTGAAATCTTAATCCATATCTGTAGGAAATTATTGAAATCTTTGTCGAACATTTAAAATATTTTTGAAATATTTTGAAATATTTGTGTAACTGTTGAAATCTTTGAGAAATCATTAAAGCTTGTAAAAATTTTTTTAATCTATCCGAAATCTTTGCGAAACCTTTGAAATCTTTGTTATTTCTTTGGGAAATCATTCTTTTTGTTTGAAAAGTCATTGAAGTCTTTGTTAAATATTTTAAAAATATCAAAAATCTTTACGAAATATTTTAGATCTTTGTGAAATCTTCAAAATCTTTATGAATTTATTGCAATCCGTATAAAATCTTTAAAATATCTTTGAAATATTTGTTATATTTTTGAAATTGTACAAATCTTTTAAGTTTTTGTGAAATCTTTTTAAACTATCCGAAAGCTTTGCGAAATATTGGAAAATTTGGTGAAATTGACCAAAAATCATTGAAATCTTTATAAAATATTTAAATTATTTACAAATTGTTTGATAATATTTGTTAAATTGTTTAAATCTTAACGACATTTTTTAAGTCGTTCGGAAATCATTGAAATCTTTGAGAAGTCTTTACGGAATATTTGGCCATATTTTAAATATATTTTTTAATCATTTGTATACTATTAAAATTTTTGTGGAATGTGGAATCGCTGGGAAATTATTTATGCTTTTGTGACATCTTTGACATCTTTTTGAAGTATTTGGTCATTGTAAAACTGATTGAAATCTTTGCGAAATCATTGTAGTCTTCGCAAAATCTTTCTAAAATGTTTGAAATATTTTTGAAACATTTGGGAAATTATTAAAATCTTTTTAAAGTCATTGGGAAATCATTTTTTTCATATTAAAAAAAAAGATTGTAATCTCTGTCAAATATTTGAAAAATCGTTGAAATCTTTTTAATCTGTCCGAAGTCTTTGCGAGATATTTAAAATCCTTACGAAATCTTTGACCAAAATCTTTGTCCAAAATGGTTGCAAAATATTTGTAATTTTTACATGGAAAAAATTTTTTCATTAAAATTTACCTAAATAGTTCGGTAAATGGGTAAATTGTTGGGATTTTACTTTATACATCTTTCATCAATTCTGAAAATCATTATATTCTTGTTTCGACCCTGAAATTATAAAATAATTCGAAAATTAATCGGTGCGTAGGGTGCTGAAAACAGTACTAGAAAAAATTCTGGATTCCAGCTGAGTTTATAAGGTCATTTTGCAAATATTAAAAAAAGTAGCAGTGATATCTTATAGTACAATTCACTAAGAAGATTTTAAGCTAAAAATGATTAGGATCGGTTGAAAATTGAAGAGTAGGCAGAATTTCCGACAAAAGTTGATTTTTTTCTTACTGTGCGCCGTAACTACATATTGCGGGCGTCTGCGCCGAAGGAACAGACGATTTGATGCAGTACCAAAAAGCAGTACAGTACGTTTTTTTAAATTATATTTTTTTATATTGAATCGTTTGGAATTGTTTGAAAACCTCTTTTTATTGTTTGGACGATAAAATCTAAAAAATTATCGCCCTTTCAAAAACGTTGTTCTAACCCAGTGGGCACAAAATTTGGCGACGTATTTACGACATCGTTACGACATCTTTACGACAATTTTACAGCATCCTATGTCCGTGTCGTTTCGGTGTATTTGTGATATCGTAAAGACATCATTAGATCATACGACATTTTTATATCGTCAAGACACATTAACGATATGGACATAGGATATCGTAAAGTTGCCGTAAAGATGTCGTAACGATGTCGTAAAGACGTCGCCAACTTTTGTGCCCAATGAGAACTTCACACTTGCCCTGCACTTTTAATGTTTTCCAAATATTTTTTGTTGAATGGTATGGAAATTGTTTGGAAACGTTTGGAACTCAATTTTTATTTTTCGGACGACAAAATCCAAAAAGTTATCGCCTTTTCAAAAAAATTTGTAGTTCTACAAATTACAAATTTTTAGGGTGTTTATTGGCCAATCGTTTGGATTGTTATGGAAACCCATTATTAAACATATAGGATTGTAGATAATATGACAAAACTAACTTTTTTCAAAACTCCTTCCTAACATCTCAACTGAAATATAACCACCGTAACAGCTGTAAGTACGAGCCGTAAGTCACGCCGTCTGTTGTAACGTTGTCGTTAGCCGTAAGCTGTAGCCACAAGTCGTGATGTCACGTAGCAAGATGCCTGTATGCCGAGGGTAAGCAATAATTCCAATTGCATGGGGCGAATCTTTCTTTTTTAATATTTTGGCAAAAAATGATTTTTCACCATTAGTACGTTTGGATATTGTTTCTTATTTTTCAAAATCTATTAAGTAAAATAATAAAATCGTTCCAACAGAAATTATCTATTTTATTGTTGAATTGAATACTTTCTTACAAATAAAAAATAATATCCAAATACACTTGTGGTGACAACTAATTTTTTCTGATTTAATATAAAAATAAAGTTTTGTTCCGTACAAATTTTATTATTGTTTGGCCCTCAGCAGATCACCGTGCAGACATCTTGAGGTTCTCCCACTCGTGCTAGTTTAAAAAATTTTCAGCATAACAAAATATTCTAGAGAATTATACAAAAATACTTTCCTTACATTGTTTCTATTATGAAATTTCCTGTTTATGTTATTTTGAATTTCTATTAGGATAATTTTTAAGTCTTTTTGGCGTGTACCAGAAAATCTGACAAAAATTTCTATAACTAATAAATAAACTTTGTTTCGCATATTGAAAAATCTTTAACTTTTTGAATTTTGGTATAATTGAAAAATTTAACTGAGGTACTTTCTAAATATATTTTATATTTAACGAAAACTTTGAAAGGAATTTCCTAATCTATCAGAAAATTTTTTGTTCTATTTTTTAAGCATTTAAAAAATTTTGAAAAGTATATAATTTTTCTAATTTTCATCGAAATTAAAATTTAGGTAGCCATAATTTGCAATTATTGTATCCAATCTGTAAAAAATTTTGACAAAAGATAATAAAATTAAAAGAACAATTCGTCACGTTGTAAAAATGGTCTCAATTTTTCAATATTCATTGGAAATATCTGGTTAACGAATTTAACTTTCATTTTGCTGGAGTGCCTTATAGAAGTACGATCTTAATAATTTTTAGTGTTATTATAAGAAATTCAAAATATCATAAACGAAAAATTTCATAATAGAAACAATGTAAGGAAAGTATTTCTGTATAATTATGCAGAATGTTTTTTTATTCTAAAATTTTTGTAAACTAACACGAGTGTGGGAACCCTAAGATGTCTGTACTCGGAGCCGCTGAAGGCCAAACAATGAAATAATTTATACGGGACAAAATTTTATTTTAATATTAAATCAGAAAGAAATTAGTTGTCACCGCAAGTGTATTTGGATATAATTTTTTATTTTCAAGAGACTATTTAATTCAACAATAGAATGGATAATTTTTTTATACCGATTTTATTATTATTTATCATTCAATTTGATAGATTTCAAAAATAGGAACCAATATCCAAATGTACTTATGGTAAAAAATTATGTTTTTCCAAAATATTAAAAAAGAAAGATTCGCCCTATGCAATTGGTATTATTGCTTGGCCCTCAGCATGCAGGCATCTTTCTAAGTGACGTCATGACTTGCGGCTTACGCCAACATTCCAGCAAAAAAGAAAGAATTGTTATGAATTAGGGCGAATTAAGATTTTTGAATGTGCGTCAATCCTGTTTTCTGATTCTTTTAAACGATTTTAGATGCTTATATAAAAATTGAGACAGTGCTAATTGAATGACTGTAAATTCATATAAATTCATGTACTAGGTCAATTCGAAAAAAATTAATAAAAATTGCTTGCGTCGATACCTGGATCAGCAATCTCTCGTGCATCAGTCCGCACTGCTCCGACTGAGCTACGGGACAATTTACTAAGCAATTGTAATAAATTGTATATGCCTCGCATGTTGGTTTTCCTGTTACGGATCAAATTGTATAAATCAATTTTTTTTCAATTTACCGTGACGAATTAGGGCGAATTCGAGTGTGAATGTAACTCTCACGAATTCAGAAGCATTGCCTCATGTTAAAGCATTTTCGTGCTGACGCATTGAAGTGGATTCGCTGACATCAAACCTGTGCACCGTATTTGTACGTATAAAAAGATTTGAAATTGAAATACTGTTTGCTCGAATTTACACGCATTGCCACCCTGGCCCAATACGTCATTGTCACAAAACGGGATCCGCAGGGTCTCTGAATGTTTCCAATTTAATTCGTATGAATACTTTCTTTTTTGCTGGGTCCACAACAGATGGCGTGACTTACGGCTCGTACTTACAGCTGCGAGGGGTGGTTTTCGTTTACTTTCATTTTTCATTCTCTTGTAATTCGTTGTTTTATCAAATTTTCATTTCTGATCTTTTTTGTGTTGTTATTTTGGTACATAACATTTTTCGCAATAAAGGTTATTTTATTTCGATCTCAAAAGAATTAGGCTTACATTTTTGTATTGAATTATTAGCGCTTTAAGGATTCCGGTTTACACGGATTTTAAACGGGTAATTTTAAAATGTGTTCTGATTCGACGAAAGGGACCTACTGGAGCTTCATCGCATTCTTCGGTGGTCATTACGGCAATGTTACTGCTTTCCGTATTTACTTTCGCCCACACATATTTTTTTTGGTTTCTATCTTTGATGTACATTCCTGCGAGAGAATTAGAAGTCTCGAGTATTGCTAATGCATCACCGTCGGATGTTGACATAAGAATTTGTGCTTGTGTTGTCATAGGTACACGTACAAATCTTCTCTGTGCTAATCGCATTGAAATTTCTGTATTCTCAGGAAATGTGTATCTTCGAAGTTCGAGCATCCGTTGTGGATTCGTGTTGGGAATAAGCCGAATGAATGGAAGTTGATCAAGTCTAAATCCAAGGCCTGAAGGTCAAGGAAGCAGAGTGGGTGGAACTATACATCTGGTAGGGGGAGGAGTTGTTGAAGCAGAAGACCCCTCTCCAGAAGAAGGTCTGGCTGGGGGAGACCTGGACCTAGACTTCACAGGAGACTCTGACTGTGCACTTATCTCTGCAACAAGAAACAGATAATTACAATTTTGTAAAGTGAGTAAGGTGGGATAGAATGCGTATTCCGGATAATTTGCCGAAATATCGAAATTAGTCACTCGATTAACGCAATTTAAAATCTTCTCTGATGTGAGAGTTCTAACCTAAATTTATAACTTTAACGAAAGTTGGTTCCCACGCGTTTTCAGATTTTAATTTTTTGAATTGCCTGAATAGCTACATTTTGAATAAAAGTAGCTTTTATTTAAAAAAAAAACATTTTAAACATTGTTTCCGATTTAGGTGAGCTGTAAAGTTTTCCAGAACACAATATTCTATATATTTTAACGATCAAAATCGTCAGTATTTTCGTTTTATTGCAAATTTGCTATAAAAATGTTTAAGCACATATTTTGATGAAAAAATTCCTTATAAATCGTCAGTTCATATAAACTCAAAACGAGTTTAGAAAAAAATTGCAAATATAACGATCAGTCTGATGCTTAATTGCATATTATATTATGTACTATAGTTCTTATCTCATAAGTTATATATGCCCGAGCTTGTTTTTATAATATATTTGTATTTCATAAATCAGACCAAATAACAAAATTCGGTTAAAAATATTGCGCAAATCGTTCTAATGCTGCCTAATAGAATAAAAAAAAGTTTTTGACTTTACTAAAAGCCCTTAATTTGTAGAAATAATTTAAATTACGCAAAAATTCTTCTTAATTTACTTTGGACCCTTATTATATTATTATAGCATTTTACGTTAGTGGAACCACCTAGCGGCGTATTTTGAAGTATGATTTGCATTTGTTTCTGTATAAAATGCAATTAACACAAAGAATATTGCCTGCAGACCGTCCACATCGCTTGGAATACGGTCAAACATTCGCTCGAATATCAAACTGACGGTGGCGATACGACACTGTTGGGTTCTGGGCAATGGAGGCGATCTTTTGCACACCTTCACTCCCTAGTCTTTAGCCCAGGCACCCGTTTTCGCGCAGTTACGCTGTGCGTGCAACTCTCAGTCCAGCGTCCAGCTCGAAATTATGTGTCAGGGAGATCCATGCTCCAATAGTTCCAGAGCAAACAGAATTCAAATTGTGTTTAATGTACACAAATGCAATTGCCTATTTGAAAATTAACTGTTTTTATTGAAAATTCATCTATTCGGAAGAAAATTAGTATCTTCTTCATCATTTTAGTTAATAATAAATTTTTTTCATCGAAAATTTGACTATTCTGTTGAATATCCTACTTATTCTATTTTTTTGGAGAAAATTCAATATTTTTTTTATATAAATTTAATATTTTTGTATAAAAAGCAACTATCCAATTAAAAATTAACATCAAACAGCGAATAGTGTAGTCAGACGCCTGTTGGTCACGATATTTTCGACGATATGCACATAGAGTTATCACAACTGAATGACTATTATCAATGTACAGTGTCATTATTTCGGCGAATTGTTTTGGTGTGAAGCGATTCACGTAGGGTGACCAGACGGCTGAAGTAGAAAAACGGACACCACTCCTGCTCCCCCCTACCTCTACTCCGTGGTTAAAAAAAAACATTCAGAATACTTACGGGTTGGTTGTTCTGTTACCGATTGACTGATTGACAATCTGCGTAAAAAAGTCACCTGTTATAGAAATACACAAAAAAAACGATATGTATGTGACAGTCTGCTCATCAGGACAGCAAACTGAATAACGATACGCAATTAAGTTCCTTATTTCTAGGGAATTTTACCGTCTTATGCGTGCTAAGCTGATTGCGCGTCCTCTATACGTGTCTCCAACCACTGCGAGCGCGGGCTCTTTTGAATGTTGAAATCTAGAAACTCATTTCGGCAAAATTGCTGGCGTAACCTGTTTTTTCGTCAAAAACGCGAAAAATACGGACATTTTGCAAAAAATACGGACTAACGGACACACGAGCTAAAAAGATAGACATGTCCGTATTGAAAAGGACGCCTGGTCACCCTAGATACACGGTTAAAATTGTTTACATATCGACATAAAAAATTGCGCAACCTGTATACAGTCGAACCTCGGACACTGTAGCTTTGGCCACTGTCACACCGCAGACACTGACGTCAGCTGTTTCGAGGACACTGTAAGAATCAGATGATTAGCAGGTTGTAGGTTAAATTAGGTTGACGTTGGAGGTTTTTTTAATTGGTTTTGTGCAATAATAATGGGATATATATTTATAAAGTTATTACACTAAATCTCTGTTCTTGACATTATTGAGGTAAGTGAAAAAATCTTGTCGACCTCGTTTTTTATAGTAGCAATTAAAACAATCCACATTTACTAGAACTTTTCTCCCGAAGAATTAAAAATAAAAACATTATTATAGCGCTAAGGATTTCTTGAAAATAGCATATAATTAGCTTTAGTACTTAGTATAATATTTATTTTAAAAAGAAATCAATGAACACGGTCCTGTAACTCGACGCCGATTGACTGAGGGGTAAGACCACGTGAGCGTAGAGTGTCCGATACGCCCGATCCCGATGGGTGACAGTGGCTGATGTTCGACTGTAGTGTTAACAGAATAATCTATTTTTAAATTGTCTTTCAGATAAGTAATATTGTTTTTTAACCTATGGTTTATGAAGGAAATCATCGTGCCCAATGTATAATAGACGTGTCGTGATAATAAAATGTAACGTGAAAAATTTATTAAACCTTAGAATGAAAACAGTTCAGACCGCAAGCTTTATTTTCTTCTTATTTAGTACTCGAGGATAAGCGATAATTTGTAATCTTTTAATATTAATTTGACACAGGGGAAAAACAAGTTGTTCAAAATTGCTTGTTTCTAGCACATTTTATAAAAAAAAACACCATTGTAGAGTCAAAATGACCTACATAAAGTTTCTTTGTAAATTTAAGTCTGGAAAAAATGTTCTAGCTTTAATAAATTAGAAGATGTGTCCTGCAGAAGCTGATTTTTAGAGAAAATTTTCTGTTGAATTATATATTTTGTTAGTATCTCACAGTCAATACCAAATACAACTTTTGCTGTATAAAGCCTAAGCAGACTAAATTCTCTAGAAAAGTTAATAAAAAACAGTGTTTTAACTATAGTAGGTCCTACGTTATTGCTTCCTGAAATAAATCCTGGTATTTACTACTTTTCGGTAGTTGAGATCATGTGTTCGATTGTTTTGATGGGGCTGGATGGCCCTATTAAAGACATATTATATTATACTCACCAATTGAATTCAGGATAACCAAAAATAGTAGGACGAGAGTAGAAAGGATCATCATCTTTGCTAAATCAGAAAAAAAACTGATTACTGTATAACCAAAGAATTTGGTCAACAATGTACCTTATTATTTTTCAGAAGTTTTATTAAAACTTACATCATATATCATTCTCCTTAACTCATTTGTGATTTATTCCTCGAGCTTGCCCTGGTAAGATATTTTTAATTTAATTATCAATCTAATTAACGGAATGTGCTTATCGGAACTATGCTCATTTTATGAAAATAAAGAGATTTGTTTTTAACACTCGTCTACCAAAATGAATAATAAATCATTTAGGTTAATGTAAATTATGTTTTGCGGTACAAAAGTTTCTTCTTGGCAGTTAAATTTTTATTATAAATATCTCATAATTACCTGTAAAAAACTATTAATATTTAAAGAAATTCAATTCATAAATGTAAAAAATACGCTCTGCCGTTTTTGTGAATAATACCATAATTTTTCGAATGAAAAACAGTGAAATTGAACCACAAAAGATGATCTTTAAAGCAAAATCGTTAACATATAAAGTAGTCAAATAGTTCATTGTATGAAGATTCAAGAGGATAGATACCAAAATTATGAATGTCTATGATTGCAGAATTATCTATTGTAAATGCTGAAAAATGAATTGCTTAAAGAGCGCTGCTAATAGCATTCCCTTGAAGTTTGAATCTGGAGAACAGAATAACTTCCAAATCCATACTTTTCCGATTCAATAATTTGCAATGCTTGAAGCAGCATCTTTCTTCAGCATGTTTGTCGTAGATTCTGTTAAGAGAGAAAAAAGGTATGTATTGTTTAGAAAACATTTCGATCACATAGTTTATGTGAACGAGTATTTTTCTGATTTTATTGCATTGTCTTTTGTCTTTCGACAAAAACCGAACTAAATTCCCCTGCTAATAATGAATACACAGATGAAGCAGTAATCATGATACATTAGAACATTTCCTTCATCTGAAATGGATGACCTTTTATTATTACGCGATAAAGCCATGTTACAATCTCTAAAATTACGCAACACATGTAGCAATGGAATTTTAATTAGCTGAATAACTATCCTTATAAAATTCACAAAAAAGTGAAAAACAAGATTGGGAAAATTTGGTCGATATTGTCAATAATGAAGCTTATAATGAAATTACCCTACCGATAGAAATCTCTGAGTATATTCTAAAGATTCTCTAGGGTCAGAGAAACTGAGAGAAATTCTCCGAAGGAACTCAGATGTATTTAAAGGTCGAGGTTGCTCTTTTAAATGTTTTCAAGGCTTTAAAATATCCTTTCCGAAATTGAAATATAAATACGATAATAAATAACAAGCAGAGAAGCTGAAATTGAAATAAAAATTCGATCATAAATAATAAGCAGAGAGGCTATATCAATACGGTAGCCGACAGTCAAGGGTCCTTTGTTAAGTTTTCAGATTAAAATTTAAAAGTAGATTTTTTAAATGTCATAGTTAACAGCCTAAAACATAATAATTTGAAATCTATCAATCTTAAATGGAATGAGATACGCCAAAAAAGACAACATTTTTTAATTCAACTAGAAAATTGTATATTAGTATATAAGTTATAATTATAAATAATTATAATGAGAAAATTCATCAACTGAAAAAAACGTTAATTATTTGGAGAGAAATTTAAAATGGTTCGTGACGAAAACAAAAGGAACATTAAATTACCGTCGCACCACTCTTAGAAGCACCACTAAAAGGACTTTGAAAAGGATCCAAATCTCTCAGATTATCTCAGAGACTAAATCTTTCAAATCGTCTCTGCTTATAGTTTCAAATGGGCCAGGTTATTTCGCTTGAGAATACTCAGAGATTTCTATCGGCAGCATAATGCAAAATTACCAAAACCCTTCTCAGAAATCGAACGGATTAACTGATTTCTTTCTATCTGTTTTTTTAGCGCCTTATAATTATCTAATGAACCTATAATTCAATTTATTATTATTTCAATAATTTTTAATTTCTCTCAACCAGTTCTAATCCTCTAACAACAGGAAGGTCGAGTAAAGTATGACGGCCTTTCTAGAAAAAAATAATTGGACCCGATTGGGATTGATTAAAGGTTAAATCGTTCCCAATCGGTGTTAATAGGGAGAGAAATTGTATATCGTTCTTAATTATTTGCAATCTGGACAAGCGTTTGAATCGTTCACAATAGGGTTCCCACTGGACACAAAATTTGGCGACGTCTTTACGACATCGTTACGACATTTTAACGACAACTTTACGACATCCTATGTCCATGTCGTTAAGGTGTTTTTACGATATCGTAAATGAGTCGCATGATCTGACGATGTCTGTACGATATCGCAAAGACGCCGAAACAACATGGACATAGGATGTCGTCAAGTTGTTGTAAAGATGTCGTAACGATGTCGTAAAGACGTCGCGAAATCTTGTGCCCACTGTGTTACCTTTAGTCCCTTTAACCGGAAGCCTAACCTCGAAATATACTGAAAACGTATGTGGGGTGTGCAGTTTTTATTATTGTTTATTGCTCGTAAGTAAAGAATAGTATTGTCAGTGCTGTCGGCAGCTAGTACAACGGGATTGCAATTTAATGCTTTTTTGAGAACTGTCGGTGCCTTGAAAAACATGTTCTTTTTGTGCAATATGTTAGTGGAAACCTGAGAGGTATCCGGAAGATTATAAGAAACGCAAACTTAAAAAATTTTCCAAATATTTCTAAATCTGAGGAAGTAAACAAAAATGTTAAACATCATGTTTTAAGAAACGATAAGGAATTCTACAGTGCAGCAATATTGCAAGCTGCAGGTACGTGTCATACGCATATTATTAATTTCTATATGGTAAACAGCTTGCGCTTTAACAGATGCGCCGATAATTAATTTTTTGTTTTATACAATTTCCAAATGGCATACATATTTTATGACAAATTGGGTCAACCACAGAGAGAATAAACTTTGTTGAGTTTATAAAACTGAAGAGGTTTTTATCAGCTTATCCAAAAGTTATAATATGAAGTTTAAAAAAAGTTCCATATTATTTTCAAAAGCAGAAAGAAATATCGTTCTTACTTAACTAATAAAGAATAAACATTAGTTGGTAATGTGGTAATTAATTTATTTTCGCAAGTGTAAGTTAATTATACATTTAATATAGCTTTTCATTCTATTTCCAAATATTGCTTGTTAATGCGTGTATACACTGTTAGAAATATCTGGTTGAATTTTCAACCACATGTGGTTTAAGTTTTATACAATTACGGTTGTTGAAATTTCAACTACGTGTAAATGAAAAATCAGCTCGTGTAATTGAAATTTCAACTATGCAGTTGAAAATTTAACTACATGTAATTGAAATTTCAGTAAAGCAAAAAAAAAAAAATTTATTCGGCACAGTTAGTGAATTTCAAAACAAGTAAATTTTGGAGGGAAATGAATAGGTTTCATTCAAGATTTTTAAATAATCAAAAACCTTAAATGAAACCCATAAAGATTCCTTAAAAATATTGTGCTTTAAAATGATACTTGCTTACAGAGTATATGATGTACTACCGTTCTTATCTCATGTGTTACATATGCCTAGAGATTGTCTTTGTGAGATATTTTCATTTCATAAATTAGACCAAGTAATAAAATTTGATTAAAAATGTTGCTCGCATCTTTCCGGCGCTGTCTAATAGAATAAAAAAAAATGAATGCATTTGCTAAATAATTTTTTCATTAACCTAGACCAAGTTGTTAAAGCCATTCATTTTTAAGAAATTGCGCCCCAACGAAAAAGCAAGTTCTGCTACTTGAGATGAAGTTTCAGTTTTAAGGGGAGAGATATCTTTAGAAAGGTGATTTTTTCCTTTTTTTACAAAATGGTGACCCTGCAGAATATTTCTTAAAGCGTCTACTCCGAGGCATCGAAAACTGCTGCAGTTATCAAAAATTTTCCATTTATCCGATATAAAAAAGGTTTTTTTGTTCGATTACTTATGTGTTAAAGGGAAGGATAAACCTATACAATAATAAAAAAAGTGAAAAATTAAAATTTTATATCGGTTGTTTAATCGAAGGTCCACATTTTCGACCATTTTTTCAACAGTTTTGACGCCAAGAAAATTATTTAGTAACCCGATATCTTTAAAGTTTTAGGTATATCCTTCCAATAATACCATAAAGAGAAACCCCTGCAAATTTCAGCCTGATCGGCCAATAACTTTTTAAGTTACAGCACGAGCGGTTTTTGAAAAGACAATTTCGAGATAATCACGTTTAAAGATTCGTTACGGTATAACTATTAGTTTCAGTGATTTGCCGATCAATCGGCGATCCCGGGTCCAAGTAATGAACGTAGTAAACGTCGTAACGTAGTAATCAGCCTTCCCAGAATTTTTGGGATGAA
>NC_046657.1:4062193-4076874 GCF_010883055.1 Belonocnema kinseyi
CCTATTGTTAAAGAAACATTGCTCCGACCAAAGCGCTCCGAATAACTGATTACTGACGGTATGGGGACTCTGACATTTTTGACAATGTCTCCATAAATATTTAATATTTTCCTTTTTCCTTTTTACAGTATATTTTTAACATATTATACATTCAAAATAGGAAAGAAAAAAATCGATTTTTTGAAAATTCTAAAGGTATCTTCCCCCTTAAAGATTTCCTTTTTTGTTTTATTTGTACCGCTTTTCAAGATTTGAAAGTTTTTGAGGTTTATAGTGAATCACAACCCAGACATCTTAACGACATGGACATAGGATGTCGTAAAGTTGCGATGAATATGTCGTAACGATGTCGCAACGACGACGTCAAATGTTGTGCCCACTGGGAAGGGACTTGAAAGGATTTTTTATGATTCTAATAGGATTATAAAAGATTTCTCAGTATTTGGAGATATTTCAACATATTGCACAGGTTTTCTACAATTTTACGAATTCGCAGTAAATCTGAAGGTATTATTTTTGCTGAAACGGTATTATATGCGACTTACGGTAGTTGAGATTATGTTTTCGATTTTTTTGGAGTTGGATGGCCGTTAAGTTTTCCTAGTATTTAATAGAGGATGCAACTTTCGACAAGAATTAATTTTTATGACTTGATCTAATAAATTTTTTTAAAACAAAGACATTATTATATTAGACTCACCAATCGAATTCAGGATAACGGGAAATGGGAGGATAAGAGTAGAAAGGATCTTTATTTTTGCTGAATGAGAAAAAACTGATTACTGCTAGAACAAAAAGGTAACAGTGTTTCAGATCAGTGTGACCTTATTGTGACAGAACTGTTCTAGATCTATGTAACGGCACTGTTCTATAACAATTGTTACATAACTGCTCTAGAGAAACCCAATCACAGACGATTTATAACATTTTTTCCTAGTTTGTACTAGAACTGTTCTGTATAGGTGTTACGTCGTCGTTCTGGAATACGGTTGTTAATATCTATATTAATATTTATATAATTTTTAACAATGCTCATACTCAGAAAAATATTTGTATATAATTAAAGATACCGTTACTTTAACGTTATTTTTGTTATTCAATCAAAAATAATTTCAAAAGGTAGAAAATCATGCAAGGTTAGAGAAAATTTTTCATTGGAACAAAAAACCATTTCTTTGAATCAAAAAAACTTTTTTGAATTAGAGAAATTTTCTTTTAACCAAAGAATCTTTTTTCCGAGTGGATTTTTGAACATAAGATAACTTGGAATGGAAGCTTCTAATGTGTTCCCTGATGATTTAAATTTGTCTTGCATCTTCTTCCCTATTCCTTCCCCCCCCCTCGCCCTCCACACACATTTACTTCGTGGTGGGATGGGGATCTACAGTTTTAGGTGGGTTCCGGCTCACCAAGAGCAACAGCTGTAAGTAATTAGAGAAAATCTTTTTCTCTAGAGGTACCGGTCCCACGACTCTCCCGAGATGAACAACTCCCTTGCTAGACTAGTGTTCACCGCATGGACCACCTAGTTCACTTTGATACTTTATAAATTGGACTGTTTTTAAACGAGTATCAAGTTTAAGACGTTTAAAATTATACCATTTAAAACATTATGAATTAATCATTAAATTTTTAATTATCGTGATAAAAATATAATAAATTAATTGTGCGATCCCTGGCGGACCGAAGAAACCGAAAGGAGCCTCTACAAAGCACCTATAAAGACCCCATTGGGTTTTAAAAAACTCAACAAAAAGAGCAAGATCAACTTTTAAACTTTTGAAATTCGGATTCTACGTTAAATTTTCTATTAGAAACTCAGGGAATAATTGCATTACTTTTTTTTTGCAGCGTTAAAATTTTAAAAAATGTCACTATCCTCTATTGAAGGTGACTTCAAGCGCATTCATAATAGCTCAAGTAGTATGTTGTGCGCGAAGTTCAAAAATAAAATTCTCTCTCACTTGTATCGCAGCATTGTTGTCTGAGGTTTTCACTGCGTGGCGCTAGCATCCAGACAGTATTCTTAAAGTTACCGAAGGAACGCTTATTAACTGCTACTAAAAGAAGGTGCATATGAAGGCGCCTTCTGCTCAATGAAATGACAGGTATTTTATTTTTTAAAGTTTTTAACGCTTCAAGAAAAAGTATTGCGATTACTCCTCGAGTTTCTAATGCAAATTTTAACGTAGAATCCGAATTTAAACAGCCAAAAAGTCGATCTTGCTTGTTTTTTGAATTTTTTAAAAAGGAACCGAATGGGGACACAATAGGGTCTTTACGGGTACTTTATAGAGGCTCCTCTGGTTTCTTTCGGTCCGCCAGGGATTGTGTTAGAGTAGTGTGATTCGATACGAGAACTAAAAACTTCAAGTTCAAACTAGTCCACCAATAGCAGAACTGACATTCCGTGAAGGCTCACAATGGCCTGCAGATTAGTCCCCAGCGTGCTTACGATTGTTTCACCGTTATCAGCAACAGCAGCAGCAGTGCTACAGATGCCTGCATGTTTTACATATTATTTATTGTACATGAATTGCTTTATTTATACATCAATTATAGTATATCAGTTTGCAGACCTGTGTTTTGATCGCTTATTTGTGATAAGTGCATTTTCATTTTCTTTTAAATATGATTTATAAACAAAGTGGCTAGTTATATGTGGGTTGTTAGTTGCAACTTATTTTTGAAAAGAACTGAAGGAGAAGTTTAACAAATATTTCAGGTAAAAGTGGTTTTACTAATATTACTTATTTAGAGTTTTATGTATTTGCTTTCTGTTTAGGTAAACGATCCAATTCTTATTATATATCCTAGTGTTGTGGGGCTCCTTTTATTCCATACAAGTTTCTCTAGAAATCTCTATTTTAGTTTTCTGTTTTCAAATTTTATTTGGCAAAAATACGTTTCTTAATTTAACAAATAATATTTTCCATTGTTTAAGGCTGTTGGAACTGGGCGCACAAAAATGGAGAAATCTATGAGACACTCAAAACTTACCAGCTCGGAAAGATTCAAAGTAAAAAATTAATTGAATTATTGTTACTATTATTTAATTAATTTTGGTAATTTAATTAAATTAATTAGTTTAATCAATTTAGTTTATTTAATTAATTTAATAATTTAATAAAATAATTATTCTACAGAGCAGACATCGAATTTAGTAACAATTTTTTCAAGGAAAAATTTACAAACTATTTTCTATGTCCTAATTCGCAAACATTCATTATTCTTAGATATCGAGGCAGTGCCCTCGGAGAGATTCAATGTAACAAATTAATTGAATTATAATTACTATCATTATTATGGTTACTAAATTCGATGTCTGCTGTACAGAATAATTAATTAATTAAATTGATTAAATTAATCGAATCAATTAAATCAGTTTAATAATAATAAAAGTAATAATTTATGCGATTGGTATTATTGTTCTAAAGCAAAAATGGGTTGTATAATACTTACCTTATTTATACCATTCTACGTAATTTGCCATTTTCATATATCTTTTGCACGTTACAACACAACAAGATATGTAAATAAATCAATAAATAATATATTTTTTCAATTGAAAGATTATTATCAATTATTATCAGCGAGTTGAAGGCAGCATCCTGTTATCAATTTCCACAGTTTTCCTATTCCGAAGCGAAGGAAGACATTTCAATAGACAATTACAAAATTAAGAACACAAATCGCATTTTTATTTTCATTTAAAATTCCCGCCAAGAGGAGTGCAAATTTACCGACAGTACATATGCTTGTTAGCACGATCAAGTAATGCTGAGCGATCAGCGTCAAACAGTTGTCAGTTACTTTGGTCTCCTTTCATGTAGTTTGGTGATCCCCTTTACTCTCATTTTTTAGCTATCACTCGATTTGCTTCGAGAAAGCAGATAGCAAACACATATCCCACAACCGTGAAACCCCCTTTCACTGACGGAAAAATGTTCAGAGTGTATTTTTAAAACCTTAAAACCGAATTATCATTGAACACTAGTAAGTTTTGAGTGTCACATAGATCTCGCCAATTTTGTACGCCCCGTTACAACAGATTTAAAAAAAAAATCTTTAAATATTTTAGAAGGCGCACAAATATTGCTAACCATTGTACGTAAATCTGTAATTTATACAGCTGGAAACATAACTCCAGTATATGCGGCAGAATACATCGAGTGGTAAAACATTATATTTGTTGAGCAATATAAAGACACGAATAAAGTTTTAAGATTTTTAAATTATACCAATGAGGATTATTTATTATTCTAACAATATAATTTTAATTTGTCGCTTTCGAAATAAAGGAGTTCAAAACAAAATTTTTTTAAACGTTAAACTTTTTTGTTCACGCCTAAGTGCCAAACGCAGACCCTGCGCACCCCGTGTAGCTCCTGATACACCTACCTGCAGCGCGTCATCAATTCTCGGAAGGGCTATAGAAGGGAGGGCCATCAAAGGGTTTCACTGTACTTAAAATTAAATAATTTTATTTTGATATTTCATTATTCGAAAAATATTTAAGTCCGATAAACCAGAAATTTTTTGTAAGGTGAAAACCCCTAAAGTTGTTCATTAGCAAGGTCATCAAATCAAAGAAGATATTTTCATTAAATGATGTGAATAATAATTTTAATATTTTCTAGGATGCATTCATGATTATTTTTTGAATTTACAGTTAAAAAAAGTAGTTGTTTTGTTTATATATTCAAAAAAAGAATGATCGAATACATTTGAAATCAGGCCGGTTCTATACTTCAAGTCCCTTAGTAAAAAACTTTGTTTGAAAATACACAAAAGATATATTTGTACAAATAATGAGATAATTTCCTAATTTTTTCTTCAATTATTCTTGTACAAGAAAGGCCTTTTGCGATCAGTCACATATAAAAAAAAACACTCTATAAATTCAAGGAATTTTAATACAAGGAACATAGAAGAATTGTAAAGAATAACGTATTAAAAAATTTTGATTCAAAATTGTGTTACTCTATTTATATAAGATTTTATATTGAAAATTTACAAAATTAGAATTCTGGCATTTAAATGTAAATAGCCATAGAACACTAAAAAATTGAGATGGCGGATGCAACAACTCGATCAGCGCTCGAAACCGAGTAGAAGTATTGTCCTGCCGGGAAAATCTATCGTTAGAAAAAAGTGTTCGAAACGTAAAACGAAATATACATTCTTATTCAGCTTGTCGCGTCCGACAAATTTTTCTCATGAAACTTTTTGATTCGATAATTATTACTTAAGATAAACAATAAATACTTAAAAAATTTTCTGATCAAAAATACATGTTTTGTATAACACAACTCGCGATTATTCGGCCATTTGTTGATAAAAAATGCTTGAAATTTGTATAGTGTATTCTCAATATATTAGCGATGACTATAAACAACGCACTTTGTTTAAAACGCGAATATGTTTGTTTTTATTTAATATCAAATTTATTCCGAACGAAAATATATTCAATGTTACTTTTTGAAATAATATGAAAGATTAATAAATTAATAGATATATTGTGAAATCATTAAGTTTAATAAGATTATGATAAAAATTATAATAAAATTTTTTATTGAAACATAAAGTTATCATAAACTAAATTAGAATAAAATGAATGTAGTATTTCAATGGTTTTATTATGTTAATGATTGAATAGTAAAAATAACTAATTATTTTTATATTAAAATTATATAATATCGTATTTTTATTTTAATGTAATCTAATCAATATTTACTTACTATTTAATATTAAAGCTATATTAATTGTAAGTTTTACATAATTTAGTCATTAACACCATTTTTTGTACGTTTTAGTTTTAATAATATCTCATGATTTTTATATTTGCAAATTATAAAGCTTAATAATATCATGTTATACACGCTAATGATTTTCTATAATAATATTAAATTCATATTTGATATTTTTAAATTATTTACAAAATGAAAATTAAATATAATTTTAATAAATTTTTAATTGGTTTATTCCATGTTACAGGAATAATGATTTAAAATTTATCTGAAAATCTCATTTTATTTGAATAATATAAAAGATTATTAAATTATTAACAGATATATAGATAAATAATTAAGTTCAATATTATTCTTAATAATATTAAACTCAAAACAATCATATAAAGCAAGAATTTTCCGTATTATATTGTAAAATCCCGTAAAATAATTTTTTTTAATCTAGATTTTTTTTGACGAATCTGAAATATTCAAAAATCTTTCATAATTTTCTTCAAATTCGTTGAAATTTTTTTAAGATTTTGAGGCAAATTTGATATATTTTAAATGATTATCAAAATTTCAAGAAAAATTAGATTCATTCAAAAATATCTTTAGGAATTCAAGAGGCTTTGCATAGATTTAAGATATTTAGCGCTTTGGAAGCCTTTTCAAAAATTTATCGACTATTTATCGTTTCTTCTCACAGAAAATCGCCGATCCTCCAATGTACACTGAAATCGGTGTTCAATAGAGTTGCAACAAATTTGAACCACGAAGCTTCATTCGAAGAATCTAGGGGAAAAGCATCATTTAGACAATGTTCTTTCTCATCCAGTGCAACGTGAAGTGTCGTCCACAAACTGTAAGTCATCTGTCAAGATCATTTCGTCGGTCGTTATTTGAGTGAAACAGATGTTAATAAGCAGGTAAGTTATAATGATAATTACCTAACTTTTTATTTCCTCTCATTTACCAGCGACTAAATAGTCTTGGAATAAAAATAGTACTTGGCGTGATGTAATATCCAAATGTTAGGTTCGTCAAAACCTACTATATGAGATTCAAACCACCAAAGCCGGGATGTACAAACTTAGTCGTGACCGTCTGCATTGAAATTGATGCCTGTTCGTTCGAACAAATTTCCACTAGATGCTCTGCGGAAGTTTAAAAATATCTTAGATATCTAATCTTATACATGAAAGATAAGGTGAATACAATTGTATAATAAAAACAGAAATTTGTTTTTCGCGATGAGTATGGATGTAGTAGGCAGCCTGATAAAGAAAACAAGTTTCCATCTAATGAGAAAATTCGAAAATAACTCATTTCTGATTTTAGTGGACACAGGTGCCACATGTTCCTATGCAGACAAGGAGTTAGTGGAAAAAATCAAAAATTCCAAATTCTCAATTTCCAAAGAAGTTTCACGCAAATTAATAGTTGCGAACCGCGAAACCGTAGATATAATTGGACAAGCGGTCATTCCAATTATAATCGAGAATAAAAAGAAACACGTCGTGTTCAGGTAAGTCCCAAAAATACAATATACTAGGCAGTCCAACAAGTACCTGAAAAATGAAACACGGAGACGTTTTTTTTGGCCATAGTCGGTTTTATTTTTCAACATACTCTCCTTTTAGGTCGATACAGCGAGTCCAACGATTTTCTAACTTTTTGATACCGTCCGAAAAGTACTCGATCGGAAGGTCTCCAAAATACGCCTCAGTTTCAGCTATGAGCTCCTCATTTGAGTAAAAACGCTTACCGATGAGCCATCTCTTCAGGTTAGGGAACAAGTAATAGTCGCTGGGGCCAGGTCTGGTGAATACGGTGGCTAAGGAACCAACTTCAAGCCGATTTCATGCAATTTTGCTTGTGCAACTAAGCATGAATGAACAGGCGCATTGTCGTGATGATAAAGCGGTTTTTCTTCTTCAAATGCGGTCGTTTTTCGGCGATTTCGATTTTCAATCGGTCCAATAATGATGAATAGTATGCTCCGGTTATGGTTTTACTTTTTTCAAGATAGTCCACGAATATTATGCCATGTGCATCCCAAAATACGGAGGCCATAACCTTTTCGACCCATTGTGGCATTTTTGAACGCTTCGAATTACTTTGGCCCGGTGGAACCCACTGTTTTGCCTGTTGCGTTGACTCAGGAGTGTAGTAGTGGATCCAGGTTTCATCCATAGTTATGAATCGGCGCAAAAACTCGGTCGGCTTACGCGAAAATAATGCCAAATTCTGCTGGGAAGTTGTCACACGAATTCTTTTTTGGTCCACTGTGAGCAAACGCGGCACCCATCGCGCGCTGAGCTTCTTTATGCCCAAAACTGAATGCATGATATTGCCCACACGTTCCAATGATATGCCTACAGCATTAGCTACTTCTCTCAATTTCACTTTGGGATCATTCAACATCATATCATGGACTTTTTCGACATTTTCTGGTGTAGTGACCTCTTTTGGGCGCCCAGATTGTTCTGCATCAACTGTGCTCGTACGGCCACAACGAAACTCGGTAAACCACTTATGAATCGTTCCAATCGACGGTGCAGAGTCCGGGTAATACTTATCCAGCTTGCCCTTGGTCTCGGATATCGTTTTCTTGCGAAGATAGTAGTGTTTGATCAAAACTCAAAACTCAGATTTTTCCATATTAAAAAAAACCTGGAGGTTAGTCGTTTCTCAGTGCTGTAACTTGTAAATGCTTAAACATAAATGGCTGAAGTTTTTACAGGCGTCATTTTTAGGATCAAGCTCGAAGAAAATGGTTCACATTAGTGAATACTAATGCCATCTCTTAGAGTTTTCAGGTACTTATCAGACTGCCTAGTAAATTTGCATGAAACTTTAGCCTGATGAAAAGTTTCATGAAACATTGGGAGTTTAGTGAAACATTGCAATGTTTCAAATATAGCAGCGGGAACATTCAAACTGATAAGATAAGAGCCTATTAGGTATTTTCACTTCAATAAACAGTTAACTTCACTTCGTAGATTGCTGAGAGGTAAATAAGGGACCAAATGTATGGGATTCAGTTCATTTTTGCCCTATTTGCTAACATCTTCGTAAAAGGTAATTTTTTCTACATAAGTGTAGTTAAAAAATAGTTTTTTTTTTATTACTATTTAATAAAATAATAAAATAATAATAATGATGGTTAATTACAAATGTATTAGAGAAATAAAGTTTTGATGCATTTTCCCCCCTCAGCTTTTAACAAAGTGAAGTTAGCTGATGGTTGAAGTGAAAATAATACCACAATTCTTTTAACTTAAGTAAATAATTATTAAAATATCCACAAGGATATATACAAGTTGTGTAACTTTGATTTCAAGCACAAAAAAAAATACAACACATATATTATATTTATAACAATTTATTTTCAGTGAATTCCAAAGACCAAATTATATTTTACAAAACATTCAATTTAAAAAGAAATTTCTTGGAAAAGTGATTGAAAATAATTATTTATAAGCTTTTAATATTTTGTATGTATTTTTATGGGAATTCATATAATTATATAACCTATAAATACATAAATTATGCTTTCTTTTTTTTTACTTCAAGCGTCGTTTTGTCACGTCTCAATGGAAAAGAACAATCTGAAATTTTGTTTTAGAATTATTCAAATATCATCACTATTATATTCTGCAATTAGCTTCTATATATCAAGCTGCTGAAATATCATATGGTATTTAAAAAAATGTATCTATTAACAAATATTTTGAGAAATATTAGTCAGTCTTTCAAATTCAATGAAAATAAACTGTTATTCATCAAATATATGTGTTATAAAATTTTTTCTTGTCTGAAATCAAAAGTTACACAATTTGTATACATTTGTGTGTATATTTTAATAATTATTTATTTAAATTACAAGAATTGTTTTTCAATGTAATTTTTAATCGCGCTTCAAAGGGTGGACAACCAGCGCTCAGCCCTAACGCACGCATGAATGAAAATTATTATCATTTTATTATTGCCTTAAATAGTACCTAAAAAAGAAAAACTATTTTTCAATTGCACTTATAAAGAAAAATTACTTTCTACGAAGATATTAGAAAAATAAAGCAAAAATTAACCGATTCCCATGAATTTGGTCAATTGTTATCCACTCAGTATTCAACGAAGTGAAGTGAGCTACTGATTGGAGTGAAAATACCTTATTGTATATGTAGACGGTCATGACTTTTTCTATACGTTCCGGCTTTAGTTTAAATGTCGACGGGCATGACTAACCTAACTTTTGGAAGTTGCATTAGGAAGTTATAATTTTATTCTAAGTGACTGGTGCGCCCTATTAAATGAAAGAAATTTGAATATTAGGTAAATATTGTTTCAATTGGTTTCCTTGTTAACAATTATTTAGGCTAATATCGCAAAGCGAATAGTTGCTTGGACAGGTATTCAGGTGGCTGACAGCGCAGTTCAGAACTCCACAACTCTGCATGAGCCAAAATTCAGTCTCCAAATGATACTTTCCCCTAGATGCCCACATGGGCACCTACGTTCAGAGGAATACATTTGAGACTTGAAAACTTTCTCAAATGATCATTGGGAGCCCAATGAAATTTGAGCTGCAACGAATTTAACACCAGCGTTTTTCTGTGCTGACATTCTAAAAGTCCTAAATATCTTTTGAAAAGGCTCGAATTTCCCTAATAATTTATAAAATCCTGTAAAATAAAACATATATTTTTTAAATCTTCTACATTCTTTTTTTGATACATTTCAAATATTTTTTTATCTTTCCTAATTGGCTCATGAAAATTATAAAATTTATATTTATATAATTCTAAAAAACTGCTTATATATGTTTTCTTGTAAGTATTTTGGAAATTTGTGTGACGAAAAATATATCAAAAATACATTGCTGTGTTACGTCAAAATATTGTTTCATTTATTTCTATACCGCACTTTATCTTGAAAAAATTATTTTTTATATGCAAAGCGTCATTTAAGTTTAAATTTTTGTAAAGAAAATTTAAAAACAGTAAAACAAATTATTTGAGGCTTTTTATTATGTGAACCATTTAATTTATTATTAGCTGATAATTTTCTTCAAACTTTGTTCATATTAATTTTAATTAGTGGCAAAGGTTATTAATAAATTAGACGTATAGAAATGCTGTTTTAAAATTTAAAGGAGGACATACACATAATGTAAACACTATTTGAATGTTTCGATGAAAATAATTGTTTATGTTTTTATTTTGTGAACTGATTAATTCATTATCAAATGATTCTACTAAAAGTTACATTTTCTGGAAGTAGTTTAAAATTTTAAGGGCAAATAAAATTTTTACAAATAAAATTTCTAATAAAAAAAATATATAAAGTTAAAGTTTGTTGAATGTTTTATAAAAGAATTATATTTTTCGATATAAATAAAATGACTAAAGGTGAGACTGGAACTTTTCATGAATAAGATTTGTAGACTAAAAGCATAAATAAATGATTCTAATTCAAATTTAAATTTCGCGCTGAAATATATTTACACTTTTATTTTTAATTAATTATTAATAGTTGAAATTTCTGAGAAAATTATGTTATCTCGATCATGGGTCGCGTTGGTCGTAAACAAAGAGAGGCCCACGAAATATTAGGGGGATTGCACCATGCACTAATAACTTGAGCATTCTAAAGGTGTATTTACACGCCTTTCGTTTGCAAACAGAAAATGTATTTTCTTCTCATTCTACCATGTGACGATGTCACATGATGTCTCACTCTAGATTTTCCAACCAACGAAAAAACAGAGAAAATCTAGAGTGCGACAAATGCGGGGTATCTTCACATGGTGGAATGAGAAGAAGATACATTTTCCGTGGGCAAACTACAGGAAAACTACAGTTATAATTTCATCTATAAATGAGCTAATGAATAAATACCAAAACTAAAATTTTAAAATAACTGGAAAGTTGATGAAATTTGATTGTGAAATTCGGCAGAATTAAAATTTCAATTAATTAATTAAAATTTTAATCTTGTCATAAAAATGTTTTGCGTTTATTCATTTTGTTATAGCTAGAGTAACTGAGTTTTTGTTGTCTATATAAAATATATGACATTACTCGAAAAAATTTAAATAAAAAAAGAAAAATATAAATCCTTAAAATCACATGATTTAAATTAAAACACGCGCAAATAAATCGCGTCGTTACGCCAAAGTGTTTATTTACTTAGTGAGTCATAGGTCTAAATTTAGTATCTTTAATGAGTATGCGGCGCCAGTTAGGCCGGATGTAAACTGGACTTTTGGACTTGTTTATACTTTTTCGTGTTTACAAATGTCAATCATCGAGTGACTCATTTTATGACTCATATCCTGCAGGCGGAGCGAAATGACCTACTTCCTTATTGGTTAGTTTATAGGAAAATTCCATGACGTCGGCAATGTGATTGGTTCTTGGCCGCAGAGAGGGAATAAATCTCCTCCCATTTTGTAGAGTATAAAAAAGCGTGCACAGCTAAAAAGGGCAGAGTTGTTTGTCTCTTGATTTGATAGTACGACTTTGAATTTGTGACTTTTAACTTAGATAATTCAGTGATTGTTTTGAAATAAATTTGGTGATTCAGTGAACATAAATAATGGTATCATTAATTAAAATGTAACCTAGTTTTTTGGTAATAGTTTCCACCATTCGACGGCAGTATTCCGAACTCCCTTTCAACAAATCAGCAACCGGTTACAACGGAATGGTAATTCGACTGCAGATCCTGGGACGTAACAGCCGTCTCGCGACGAATTCACTTATAGTGGATTCGGTCATACTGCACTGGTGCAGTGATCCCAGATTTGAAACGAGGTACCCTCCAATACTATCACAGGCCTATGTTCGTGTGAATATAGTAGCAGACGATGTACTTGATTGGCTTGCGCGCGCAACCCCTTTCTCCTCTTCTGAATTTCAAAACTTGAAGGTGCACGATTGCCCATCTAACACTTCGGCGGTTCTATTTATATCTCTATATGCTTTGAAATAAAATCAAGAGATTAGGATTTTAATATTTCCAGATTTCGATGCTGGCGATTCTCATGATTTGAATATTTCGCACACCTCTTCATATGCGTATATTTTGAGGTTACGTTATTTCAAGTATAAAATATAAATGATATAATTATTAATACTATTATATATATAAATACATACACACATTATTAATGATAATATTATAATTATGTTATATTATAACCTTCTTATTTATATCTTCATCCGCATTTGAAATAAATGAAAGAAATGGGCGATTTTGGAATTCATCTCGTTTGGATAAAAACTCAATTATTTGGTTGAAAAGTTTAACTCTTTGATTAAAAACTCATATTTCTCGATTAAAAAATTCATCTTTTTGTAGATAATTTTTCTTTTTAACTTAAAAATTAAATAATTTCGTTGAAAATTCATGTATTTTGTTTAAAATTAGTCTTTCTTTGTAGATCATTAACCTTCTTGGTCGAAAATTCACCTTATCCCTTGAAAATTTAACAATTTTGTTGTAAATTTGTTTTTTTTGTTGTTGTTCAATTCAATTTTTTATCACAGTTTTTTTTCTGGAAATTGAACTATTCCATTTTTAGTTGAAATTTTATCCTGTACATTGTATTAGTTAACACACCAATTATTTTCAATTTTGACTTCAAATATTATTTCGGTCTAAAAATCTTTTGTTTTTAACCCATTCAATTTGAAATTTTTTAATTAAAAAAAGAAAATTACGTTAATTATTAGCAATATTTGACCGTTCATTAAAAACAATCCATTATAAATAAATATTAAAGAATATAAAGTTTGAACAGAATGGTTCGAAATAGAAAGCCTTGAATTATTAAAATTGTAATGAGCTAAATTTTGACTTTACACGCTACAATTTTAATTTAAAAAGAAATACAAAATTAATTTAAAACTTGAAATTATTTCAAATAACAAAACAAAAATGAATTAATTTTCTATCAAATAATTGGTGTTTTAACTAATACAATGTACAGGATAAAATTTCAACCAAAAATGGAATAGTTCAATTTCCAGATATAAACTGTGATAAAAATTGAATTTAACAAAAAAAAAAACGAATTTTTAACAAAATTGTTAAATTTTCAAGGGAAAAACTTACTTGAATACAAAACTGTTAAAAAAGTAATTTTTATCTTATTCAAATTGAGAGAGGTGATTCTATACAGAGATGTTTTATACAGCTTTTTATGCACCAGATATTAGAATTATGGAAAAATTTAACATAGAACATTTTTCTATATAGTTACATTTTCTAATTGTTCTCTACCCTGTGAGTGTGAGAAAGAGATTGAAGATGCGGGGGCGGAGAGCGGTGTCGAAAGCAGGGGGGGGGGGAGGTAAGCCGGGGAAGTGGTGCGGAGTAGCCCCAGCTGCGTGGTAGGTGGACTGGTAGGTTCTACACGACGAATTTGTATGAGGAGCTGAGCGGGCGCTGCCCGGGTGCAAGCTGGTTTTGGCTATTCGATTGGGTGGCTTCCTTGACCCTTGCCCTCTCTGCCAACCAACGATCTAGCGGCTGCATGTTCTGCGGGAGATTTTGTTGGCTGGCAGGTGTAAGTGGTCGCCGAGTGCGGCTTTTTTTTTTTGCTGTGTTTGTGGGGGGGGGGTTGATAGGGGAGGAGAGAGGGAAAGGTGAAAGGAATGGATAGACTCCTGGGATAGCGCAGCGGCGCGGGAAATGAGGGCTCGAACGGGCACCCCGATCCGGATAGGAATGGATCGAGATGTGGCCACTGATTACCTTTTCTTTTTTTTTCTTTTAGAGAATTTTTGCTGAAACAAAATTAGTCGAACCTGAGGTTGCGAAGGGGAGGGACAGCATATCTGGCTGAGGGTGGTGATGACAGAAGAGACGGTGAGAAAATCTCAGGTGTTCTATCCGCCTCTAATAGAAGGACGTCGGCATCCGGGCTCTCGGTGATGCTGC
>NC_046657.1:4076974-4078827 GCF_010883055.1 Belonocnema kinseyi
GTGACGACGGTGGGACTCTCAAAGCCCATGGCCTCGGTGGTGAGTAGTCGCTGTGGACATATATAGGTTCAATCCTTCCGGAAGGTCCAACCTCACCGTACCTCCTGGTAAGCGAGGTCGGCGGAAACGTTTACCGTCCTTCGGTACGAAAAGACGGCAGAGGGAGAATGAGTGGTATCTCCCGCGAGGCGGCGACACGGCGGCGCCGCGGATCTCGAGTCCTTGTCTCACCACGGCGAATGTCCAACAGCTGCCAGGCTCCGTCTACAAAAAGTCCTGCGTTCTCTGGAACGTACTGCTCCACCAAGGGTGGGGGTGGTGGTGGCGGCACGGGAGCGGCGGCCTGGGCCTCAACCTCGAGGCGGCGACGATGTTCACGGGTGGCGTTTACCCGCCCGAATTCTCTGGCGGCCTGGCGAAAGTGGCGGCGGTCAGCGTCTAACTCCTGCCGCCGCAAGGTTTCCCGACGTTGTTGGCGGCCCCTGGCCGCGATAGCACGCTCCCCCCAGAGAGCTTCACGCTCTCTCTGTTCGATGAAGGCGGCCCGTCTGGCCGAAGCGTCCTGGAAACAAGGCGGGGGGTTGGCGACGGTCCCTCTGACCGATCCTAATGCCAACCGATGAAGATGAAGAGTGGCTCCCGGAGCCGTCACTCCCTAATGAGGCGAAAAATTGTTGGGAGTTGATGTGTCGGCGGCGGTCCTAGGGACCGACACTTCCGACCGAAGACGTGAGGCTGCGGTCCTCTTGGCCCTCACTATCTCCCGACGATGGATTCGGGCGACGGCTCCCCGAGCCGTTACTTCCCGACGTGATGAAGGCGAAGCATTGGCGGCGACAATCCGATTGGCCGAGACCCGAACTGATTGCCGGGCGGCGCGCTACCGCTCTCGCTGTGCCCGTCGGCGTAGGGTGCGCGGATTACTGCCTGTGCCCCGTGTGTTCCCTGTCATCAAGGGTGGTATTCAAAACACGGCGCACCACAACCTCGACTTGGCACACAACGATGACGGCACTGACGCGGAACTTGGAAACGCTGACTGAACTCACGGCGGCACTGGATTTTGGAAACCCCGGATGTATCTTCTTGGCTGCGGCAACACTATAAAACTCCGAACTCACGAAAGAAAGAAAAAAAATAAGGAAGGAACAAGAAGAGAGATAAGAGTGGGTGTCAATCGCGAGGGACTATGGAAATGCAACAAAAGAAGAAAAGAAAAATGTCACCCGAAGTTAAGGTCGAACGCTGATTTATTCAGGTTGTTTTACGCGTACGCGAGGAGAAAGAGAGCAGTGGAACTGTCTCCTCAGAATTTCCGAAAACGGACTGCCTGTCAAGAGTTGCTCCCGACTCTCGTTAGCCGAGCGTGAAGTTAACCGTGGCGGTGGGACGGCGTTCGAGCCTGCCGATTGGTTGCGAGATCGACAACGAAGTCGCAACCGAGCGGTGGGGGTCGTCAGCCAAGGCCCGCTCGCCTCGGTCTTCACGCGTCGACTCTACTCTAACTTAGCCTAATGTAAAATTAATAATAAGTTTTAATTGAAAATTAAAAATAATAATAGCTTAAAAATTATGAAATTTCAACCTTATTGCTAAAAGTAACCTGGCTTCATTAAAAAAAAAACCGTGGAACTAGGTGAAGTAAAAGTGGATGTTCGTGTTCTACGTAAATATTATTTAATATTTAAGATTTAAACCAAAGGTATTCCACTGAATTTTCGCCCTGAACGACCCCCTCACTTCCTGCCTTCATTAATAACATTAAAATTATCCCAAACTTGCTTAAACCCCTACCTATTACTATAATCTGTTAAATAATATTATCGGTGCACGTGTGTGTGTTAAAAAGGACA
>NC_046657.1:4078869-4079875 GCF_010883055.1 Belonocnema kinseyi
GGGGGGGGGGTTCTGTGGAAGAGTTTCAATGTTAATCCCCTAGTTGAGATCCCCGGCATCACATACCCTGCGTTGAGAGAAAGAGCCTTCGCACGTGTTGACAAACTATCGGAGCCAGGCCGGGGAATTTGGAAGCAATTAGGAAGGGTCCTAATTTCCCGGTTCTCGATTTTACGGTTCTCAACTTATGTTATTTGACATACAGCAACTCTACCCCTACCCGGATAGAGTTTGCTTACCCCTATAAAATTACAAATACTCCTACCCCCTGGATAATCCATCCTAACCTAACTTGGATGATGGTACCTTCCGGTAGCCACCCCTCATGTCTTGATATTGTTCAAGGTGCGTTTCGGCGGCCTTGTCGATCAACTACCCTAATGGTGCGCGGTCGAAGTCCGTAACGCCTCCTGGCGTTACCGGCGTCGTCTTCCTCTTCTTCGTCGGATGTGGTGGTAGAGTGGGCTCTCTGAGCTGCGCCCTGGCTGCTTGGTCGACGCCCGGTTGGGTCGGCCTCCTCTTCTCGTTCGTCTGATGTGGCGGCAAGGTGGGCCCTCCGGGCGGCACCCTGGCTGCCTGGTCGATGCCCTGTTAGGTCGAACTCCTCCTTTTGTTCGTCGTCGTTTTGATGAGACGAGCTGTCGTCATCACTCTCCTCCCTACCGACGGTTACGATAGGGTTTACGTCGTCTGTGACTCCGCCGACGCGTTCGGCAATAAGCTCTGGTGGAGGTGGTCGCTTCCTGACCTCCAGTTCGTCTGCTGGCTCGTAGGCTTCGTCGCTCGTATGGCAGGACGATGGTACTACCTTTTCAGGTGTAGGTGCGGGTACCAGCGTACTTCCGTGCACCTTCTGTGCACTGCCGTCCCTCCAGATCCAATACACCTCGCCAGAGATGTGTTCGAGGACCTGGAAGGGTCCCAGTCGGGCTGGAGCTAGTTTCGAATTATACCCCTCAATGGCGTTCGATAGTTTGTGATTAGGTGCGTACACCCAATCACCGGG
>NC_046657.1:4079975-4083340 GCF_010883055.1 Belonocnema kinseyi
TCTAAATGATACGCTCACCGAGCAAATCAACGAACGACACATCGCGAAGCGCTTCGCGTGTGTTGTTTAGCGAGCCGCCGAACAACGGTCATGCCACGCCTGGCCCCAGCTTCGGCCAGGATACGGAAGTAGTACCAATCAATCGACGGCCAATTATCCTCACAACACCTGCACCTACGGATATAGTCAACGCGGTGCGCTCACCTTACCTGCCGCCTAGTTCAAGCCAGACTCTGTCTAGTTAGGCCTCAATTCCGCCATTTCTGGCCCCGGTACAGCCGTTGTTGTGGCAAGCATCGTCAGTCTCAGCACTACTGCCGCCCATCACGACACCACTACCGCCAACAATGGCCACACTTCCGCCTACCGCGGCAATAGGGGGGCGCCCTCGCGGATTGGCGCCCCCTGATTCAGGCAATCAGAACGCCCGATGTACCTTTGCCCACGTTTGCGGGATTAGATCACGAGGACGCCGAAATCTTCCTCGGCCTGTGCGTTGCCGCGGCAACTGTGTCGCCAGCAACCAGCCACAAGACGACTGCCGCCAACCGACCCCCGCCCCAGTGTCACTATTGTCCAGGCCGTCATTTTCACCGGGATTGTCCGGTTATTAAAGCCAGACAATCAGCCTCGGTTCCGGGAAACTGGAGAGACCGGGCGGCAGAAGCGGATGCTCTTGCCGCCCCAACAACCACGAGCGCCCACCAATCTTAAGCGCCGTGTCAGCCGATCTCGGCAGCCTTCCCCGAGTGAGGGTGCTGTTAGGAAAAAGGTAGATTATTGCTGAGATCGACACACTAGCGTCAGAAAACTTTGTAAACGCAGCAATTCTGAGCTCCCACGAATTACAAGGCCATACTCCCTCCCCTCCTCACGCCTTACTAGCAGTCGTAGGAGCCACGATAAAATTAGTTGGAACCGTCCGACTACGCCCGAATCTACAGGAGGTGGACTACCCGGGCACCTTCTACGTCAGCCCGGATCTAAGGGCGGATTTGATCCTTGGTCGCCCTTGGCTACGTGAGCACAAGGTCATTCACGATCACGTAGCGGATTTTATATTCGTCAGCCGCACTGGTCGACAACGAGTTTATCTCAGCCCCCTCCCCCGCGACCATGTGCTTGCCTCCCCCACGGAGGAAGTAGTGGTCCAGAACAGCTTCCGGCTGAATTGCAGAACGAATTTCTCAAATTAGTTAAACTGCACGCAGCCCTATTTCATGCCGGAGGAAGTTTGAAGCAGACCTTGGCGAATGTACAGCATGTTATTCAGCTAAAGGACGGTCACCAGTTCCGTGAAGCACCTCGGCGTTACTCCGACGAGAAGCGTCAATACATCGACGTGCAGGTGAGAGAGATGCTTCTTGACGGGATTATTGAGCCTACCACGACCCCCTTCAGCTCAGCTATAGTAATCTCCGGCAAGAAGGACGGCGATTACCGCTTCTGCGTCGACTACCGTCGACTTAACGGTATGACCGTCGACGCTCCCAAGTGCTTGCCTAGGATCCACGAAATACTCAAGGACCTAGAAACAGCCAAAATATTCTCCACGCTCGACTTGGAAAGCGGGTACTGGCAAGTACCCATGGCACCCGGTTCCCGCCAATTCACGGCCTTCTCAACGCCCGGAGGAGGCCAGTTCCAATTCAGGATCATGCCTTTCGGCATAAAGAATGCCCCGGGCAAGTTTCAAAATTTGATGCGTCAAGTCCTGGCGGAACAGTGGGGCGTCTTCACCATAGCCTACTTCGACGACATCGTCGTATACTCCAGAGACTGGACGGAGCACCTACTTCACTTAGCCCTCGTCTTCGAGAGGCTAACGATTTACGGCCTCACTGTAGACCCGGCCAAGTGCAGTTTCGGCCAAACTACCCTCCCTTATCTGGGACACTTCGTTCGTACGGAGGGTAACTCGGCGCAAACCGGGCACGTCGAAGTCATTAAGAACGCCACACCGCCACGTACCCGGAAAGAAATGAGGTCCTTTCTGGGAGTATGCAATTGGGTAAAGGAGTATATTCCAAACTCCTCCATCATTCTCGCCCCCTTGTCGGACTTGCTTTCAACGAAGCGGCCATATAAAATGACCGCGGAAAATCTCCGCCATTTCGAGGCCGCTAAGGAGGCTTTCCAAAAGCCTATTACCCTGAGTATTCCCGACCCCGATTTAAGGTTCGTTTTGCAAACCGACGCAAGCGCCCGCGGAATGGGGGCCGTATTAATGCAAGACGAGCCCGACAGAAAGCGACGAATTATCTCGTTCGCTAGCGCCAAATTTTCGCCCACCGAGGCCCGGTACCACTGCAATGATCAGGAGTGCCTCGCTATCGTGTGGGCCATCAAACGATACCGGCCGTTCCTGGAGGACCAGCCATTCACGCTGCGGACAGACAGTAAAACCCTCACGTGGCTTGAGAAGCAAAAAGATACGCGCGACAAGTTAACTAGGTGGGACTTGTTTCTTAGTCGTTTTCCTCGCACTGTCGAACACGTGCCTGGGAGGCTCAACGAGTTGCCTGACGCACTTTCCAGGCATCCGAATCCCGACGAGCTGTCGCAGGGTGAGCCGGACATCGAGCAGATGCTCCCGCCGACGACCAAAACTGGCTGCCAAGGTAGCGCCCCGACCACCCCAATCCTGAGCGCGATAGTACGCCCTCCGTTGTTCCGAGAATTTATCGAGGCGCAACAAGAGGACCCCTCGATAACCAACGACGTACTGCGTGGCGAGAGCTTGGAAGTCGCCTCCATCTCTCAAACCCCGAGGCTGAATTCGTCAACAGATACCGACTGACCGACAAAGGTTGGTGGCGACGAGATGAATCCGGGAAATGGAGACTGTTAGTTCCCACAGCTCACCGCGCACGGGTAATCTGGGATTACCATGATACCGCCATAGCTGGCCATCCGGGGACGGACGAAACCATCCGGTCAGTAAAAGAAAATTTCTATTGGCCCGGAATGAGCCGGGAGATACGCCGTCACGTAGCTGGTTGCCATTTGTGCATTTGCTGCAAACCAGTACGTGGGCGGCAACCGGACGGGAAACGCCCGCGGCAGGCTCACACCGCTTGGGATACGGTTGCCATCGACCTGATGGGACCGTATCCACGTACTAGTCAGGGTCACCGGTACATACTGGTCGTGACCGACCTCTTCACACGCTGGGTAGAGGCATTCCCTCGGACGCGCCCCGAATAATTAAAATAACAGAGGAGGAAGTATACCATCCACGGGCCAACCCCACCGAGAGACGGAACCAGGAGTTAAAAAAGGGTCTCCGGCTGCGTTTAACCCAGGGCAACCAGAAAACCTGGGACAAGCATTTGCCGAACCTCCTTTTCGGCTTACGACGACGA
>NC_046657.1:4083440-4085399 GCF_010883055.1 Belonocnema kinseyi
GCCGGGGATCTCAACCAGCACCTCGAGACGCGGTGCTCGGATAATCGCGAGTAAAATAATACAACAAAAAAAATAATAATAAAGCAATAAATAAGCAATCATTTCTGCTGACATGATCCCCCCCCCTCTTGGTTGGCACATTAGATTTAGATCGTAAGGTAAAGAATAAATATTGATTAGAGTTAAATAAAATAAAGAAACAGGAAGGAATGTTGGAATACAGATTTAAAAAATAAATAGGTTAAAAGGAGGTCCTTAGGAACTAGTCCGGATAAAATAAATAATTAATTAACTTTTTTTTAAATAAATAATTTAGAGTAAAATTCCAACTTCCATTCCATTTATCGTAGCTTCATGATTCTTTCGGAATCATGAAGCTACGATCGAGTATAAATACTAGTTTAAGTTTCATAATTTTTAGATAAATCCTTATATTTTTAAAATTCAATTAAAACATAATAATTTTTAAGAATTTTCTGGTCGACGCTTGGAGACCGAGATAGTGCGTGCGAGGCGGCGCTTCCCCACCGCTTGGTTGCGACTCCGTTGTCGGTCTCGCAGCCAATCGGCGGGCACGCTGCCGCTCCCACTGCTCTCGGCCAGCTTCACTCGCGTCTACCGGGAGACGGCGTAGCAAGTAAGTGACAGTTCTCTTCGAGACTTGTAAGAAGGCAGATCCGCTCTGTCTTCGCCTCCGTCCAAGAAGAAAATAAATTACGACTCTGAACCGACGACAGTTTTAATCGACACCAGTTCTTCGGATCCTTCTCCTGCGTCCTACGCTGTGTTTCCCTGTGTTCCTCTTTTTTTTTTGTTTTCTCTGTTTTGTTCGGCCGTGATTATCGGATTCGGATCATCGATCGGGCGGCGAGTGGTGAGAGAACGCTCCGGAGCGTTTAAGTGTTAGTTGTCAGTGGTTAGGAGCTAGGTGGAAAATAGACGTCGGGTGCCGGGGCTTATCCCTGCAGTGCCTGTCTATTTTCTAGTGGTTAGGCGGGTTTGCCGGTGCCGGGAGGAAACTTCCGTAGTGCCGAGCTCCCTTAGTTAGGACTGTGAGTGAGGGTCGCGGTGCTGGAGGGAAACCTCTGTCGTGCCAGCTCCGACTCACCGTCAGCTCAGGTGCCGCGTGTGAGGGGTTTCGTGGACAGCGCAGATCGGGCACCCCTTATGACCGGTGCAAGTCAGGGCTCTCGCCCAAATCGTCGTACGCGCCAACGTCGGGCGCGCCGCGCCGCCGCCGCCCAGGAAGTGTTGCTAGCAGGAATAGCTGCACTTCCGCCCGTGAATAAGTACGTACCTTGGCCGCATCCCGCGAACGTACCCGCCTATTCGCCGGACGAGTCTGACCCGCACATCCCAGGGTGGGCAAATTTGTTGGGTATCCGTCGAGGTGTCAACGGGACCCGCGACCCCCGCGTTCGCCGTCCGTTCCGCGGCCGGAATCTATCTCTGCCGTTACCTGCTTTCGCCGCTCAGCCGCGGCATACCTTCCCTCCGGCCAGTGTCGTGTCAAGCGACACCGTGGGATCGGGCCAGCCACGGATCATCAATTGTATGGACTCACCACCGCGACCGAGAGCATTGGACGTAGCTCCTTTGGCACTTCTACCTCCGCCGGCGGATTTCATAACGTTCCGGTTGATACCCCGCGAGACACCGAGCGCGGACGACGCCGGTCCCCTATCGCCAACCGTACCAGAGGCCGCCACTACCGCGAGGGTCGATTCTTCCGACCTGTCGCGTGACGAGCCTCTGCCTGGCACACCCATCCTGAATGTACTCGTAAGGACCCCGGGGTCGGACACCCTCTTCCTCGCGGCATTGGAGACGCCCGAAACCTTTTCCCCTTATTTAGTTGAACCTTCCCCGAAGCGCCATTGCGGGAACCATCGGCGCAACCTCCAGTTCTGAAGGATGAGCGCAAGCGCGATCTAAAAAAACCTAGGATCTTCCTATCCT
>NC_046657.1:4085499-4089193 GCF_010883055.1 Belonocnema kinseyi
AATTTTAAGAAAATTTATTTATACCAAATTGAAAATTTTCTATTTTGCTTTTTCTCTAACCGAGTATATAAGAGACCGCTCTCTTTCAAATGTGTTATGGAATTGGTAAGGAAAAAACAAGATAATGTGGGGGTCTGCTTGCGAGTGCGTCGCATCCGATAGTCGCTAAAAATCGTCCTGTTTAAAATTCTTAGAAAACCCATAAATACACGCACATGTATATTGAAAGTGAAGAAAATTTCAATTCTAAATATATATATTATATAATATATTATCATTATAAATATTTTTATATATAACTTATCATAGTTGATAATTATAGAATTTGTCTGGAAACTTTATTTATTGAATCTTAGGATGCAGTGATACTGTTTATTATCAAGATTTTTCAATTTATAAATAGATTTTTGGTACGTGAATTTGCCAAAATGTTGTATTAGTTCATCTGAACCGTTTAAATAGAGATTGAAATTATTTTATTTTATTATGTACTATGCAACCCATATTATGATTAAAAAAAATCGCAGCAATTCCGAAGATTATGGAAAATACAAAAACCAAAAATTTAAATATTTTACTGGCGGTGCCTCGTCGAGCCGAAAATCTGGAGGATTGGGAAAATTAGAAAGGACTAACCAAAATAACGTATTACATAAAGTATTAAATTGAGGTGTCCCACCCTCTAAATCTGAATCAGTGAAATTTCACTGATTCAAATAGCTAGAAATGGGTCACTGACAATCAGTGAAAGGTTACTTATTGATTCAGTGAAATAAACACTTTTGAGGTTTGGCATCACTGCACCACGTCATTTTAGCAATCATAATAAAATAATATTTTAGTACATTCAATCAAAGAATCATTGCAAAAACTTTATATCCATAAATCTGATCAAATATGAAAAAAGGTGAATAGCTCAGATGCATTTAAATGACCAAGAACCTCATATATTACTTTAATATCAAGATTGGACTGTCATTTACACACCCGTTAAGTAAGTACTTCCTATACGAGTAAGAGTATATTTATCCCGTAGTTAATTTAGCAGACTTATAGTCCGAAATTAAAAAAAATGTATTGCATTGAGGAATTCTTCTTGCTACTTAAGTAAAAGAGTAACAACAACGCTTAACTTACAAATTTAGAGGTTATGCTTCACATAATTTACTCTGGTGTTACTGAACTGATTAGTAAATAAGTCCGAAATAACTGATTAATCAGTGAAATGTCTAACTACTATTTGAATCAGTGAACTTTTCAATGATTCATATTTAGAGAGGAAACAGAAAAGGCACATAAACTCATTCCGGCGAAATGCGTTTATGTGCCCTTTCTATTTAAGGCCCCCGCATTTTGGAACGTTTTGAGTTCCTTTACTTTCCAAAATTATAATCTGACATTTATATTTGGTTGTATGTTGATGTATGTCTGCCTGTGTTCTTGTCGTTCTCGTCGTTGCTGTGATCTTCAAACACGATAACTTATAAAAGAATTATCAGATTAAGTTACTCTTTTACGCACTTTTAAGAGTGTAACAGAAAAAAGACGAGTTAGTTAGCCCGCAATTTTTCAGAAAGTTTAAACAGTTACAGAATTTTAAATATTTTTGAGACCACTTTTTATATTTGAAACTTCGATGTGTGATTATTCATTGTACTTGAAAAGTCGAAAAATTTATCCTTACGACTTTTTAGACAAAAAAAAATATAAGATAACTTTTTTTTCATTTCATAACTAGAAACAAAAAAAAATGAAAATTTTAAGCCAAACAACGCAAGATATGAAGTGAATTTAAAGAAAAAAGACGTTGCTTCTTAAAAGCCCTACAGGATTAAAATAAAAACTTTTTGAATTTGTATGAAAAATCGAAAATGCGAAAAAATCGAAAAAAGACCTACAAATCTGTTTTTAATAATTTTTTGATAGATACATAGTCATTTTTTAAACGTTAAAAATAGCATTACCGATAAAAATCTGCCCGCTTTACGGGCACATTCTCATAACGCGCTGCTCGCGCGTCTCGCAACTTGCAGCACCCCTAGGGCGTTAGTCTATTGAATCTCGCGCTTCGCGCTCAGATATATATTCTTTGTAATTTGAATGCTGGAATGAAACTTCATAAGAAATATCTCTGTCGAATCGCACTATTTATACGCGTCTTTATATTTTGAATTTTGTACCTGATTAAGTATAGTTAATGATTAATTTGTTGAAAGCTCTGTAGGCTTTGAGGTACACATTCTGATCGTGACACTCGTGCTGCGCGCTCGATTTTTGACGGAAATTTTTTAATGTATATTTTCTGAACCACCTTAAAATAAATAAAAGGCTACAATACTTTTTTTATACAGTTTTCTCTATCTCACGTTGTTAGGCTAAGCATAGGATTTTGGTATTTATATTATTTTTTATGGATAAAGAAAAATATCCCACAAGTCTTCTTTTAGATTTTTACGTATCTCGCGTCTTTAGGCGCAATATTAGAATTTTCGATTTCTTACATTGTAATTACGATAAATGAAAAAAGAGATTACGAGACCTATTAGAAAATAGTTAAGGCATTTTGCAGAATCTATCAAAAGCTATCATTTCTCTTTAGGACTTTTTTTACATTTTGCGTCGGTTGGTTTAAAATTACAGCTGATGATGCTTAAACCCTAATTTTTAAATGTTTTTGTCCAAATGTGGAGAAAGTACAAAGATTAAGACCAAAGCGCGAAATCAAACAGGCGCGCATCTTAGGCGTGCTCCATTTGAAATTTTGTCCTTTTTTGAAAATTTTACCTAATTTAAAATTCTTTCATTTGTAATCCTTTCAATTAAAACTTCTTGAAAATATTTTTTTTTTAAAGGTTTTCAATTAAAAATGTTATTTAAAATTTATGTGTCACTTCAAATTGCTTTAGATCTTTTAATTTTTAATTTCAAAAAATGTTTTCGCAAAGCACAACTACTATAAAAGCACAAGAAACCATCTATAATGCAATCCGCTTGATTCTTTCATAGTAAAAGACATTTAATGCTTAGAAATCTTTTAGTTGATGTCAACTAGATAATAATAATAATAATAATAATAATAATAATAATACGTGAAAATCAAGGGTGGCTCAGTTGGTTAGACACTCGGACTTCACCTCAGAGGTCCGGGGTTCGATCCGTGAGCCGGTATCTCTGGACATTTTTCTATGTACCTTTAATGAGGTTCTGGTGGTTCGGAACCCACCTTAAGCTGTAGATCCCCTCATCGTTTACTTGACTGCAACCCATTCCGTCAATGATGCGGTAAAAACCAGGCTTCGTCCAATATGTCGGGACACACTGCTCTCATCAGATCACTTGACTGCATTATAAAAATGCATGGGACGTCTATACCGTAATAAAAAGTTAACTTAAAAGTGTTATATATTATTTGTATCACAATTTTACTACAGTTTATGTGATGATGTACAAAGACGGGTTACACATTTGTCTTTGACATTGACTAGTGTAATTGACGAGGTGTATTTAATGCATCAGGGAATTTAGGGTATTCAAGGAAATGAGGGAATAGAATTTTTGGAAATCATGGAACTTAAGGATTCTTGATTATTCTGGGTATTCAGAAAATTTAAGTCATTCGGAAAGTTCATGTAATGCAGAGAATATGAGGAATTTATACAATTTAAGGAATTCAAGGAGTTCTAAGTATTTAAAG
>NC_046657.1:4089293-4093858 GCF_010883055.1 Belonocnema kinseyi
TTTTGAAAATTAAAATTCGAAAATTTTTTCTAAAGCCTCCAGGGGACTTCGTTTTCGCACGAAAAAATTTTATGTGCCCTTATTGCATCCGGACCCACATATCAATCTCAGTCGAGTAATGATGAAAAAATAGGGGTAAGCTTGTGGATTATCGAATGTTAAGATTATGTGGCTTTTAGTGAAGCGTATATTTTTAAATACTACATTGTTTATAAGGCCGTGAATAATAATGACTCGTCCTACAAGAAAATATCTAAAAGAGTGAAAATTTTAATCATGTGTCGAGGATTAATGAAAAAAAATTGAATTAATTTTGATTGTTAAATGTAATTGTTTATGTAAATTGTTATACAAAATTTAGTAAGAGAAACTATAAAGAACAAATGATTTTACTAATGTTAGATAAAGGTTTCGCAATAATTTTAAGCCATCTTATGACACAGGTTTGTTTGGATGATTTTTGATTGATAACAGAATAGTTTAAAAACGATTTTCTTTTAAAAATTGATATTTTTCAAAAAAAATTATATGGTTCGTCGCATGAAAAAGTTCAGGGCGGAAAAAGGTTTTAGTTTTGCTTCACCCCGTTAAAAATGATTTTACCAATTTTGTTATTAATAAATAATAAACGAATAATGAACGAAAATTGACGTACATTTAGAAATCTTACCCAAGATATTCGTGATAAGGGGAGTTTTTTTAACCGTTTGGGATTTTACTCTGCATCTAAGATCGATGCTCTTCCTTTAATCCCGTATTTGGGTCGAGATATTTTGCCGCCCTAGCTGAATGAATAAAGAAGTAAAAGTTGTAGGTGCGATACTCATTTAGGAAATTTATGATAAGATTTTTAAATATATAGTTTATAATAGGACTTGGGAATGATGCATATAATTTCAAGGAACCAATAAAATAATAAAATTAAAATCATAAAATTAAAAAAAAAATGTTGTTGCCAAAGTGATTTAAGTAGGTATGCACTTTCTATTGATTAAATGCCCCGACAAATATATTATATTTGCCAAACGTATAGACATGACACACCACACAATTTTTAAAGTCTACTTTTAAATATAAAGAATTAAATTAGTGTTGAATTCCTAAAGCGACATATAACTTACAAATTTACCAATCTTTTTACTTTTTTCTTTCATATGTTTTATTTTTATATATAGCAAAATACATTTTTAATAAGAACTATATAATATACAAATAGAGTGAAGTCGAATCTTTTTAAAAAATCGCAACGTAGTTGTGTTTAATATCAAATTAATCAGTCATGGACAGAAAAGTTTTATTTGTAATCATATTTCGCCATTAACTATTCATTAAATAACGCTAATTAGCATTAGCGCGTCAGCTTGGGAATAAAACGAATGAACCGAGGAATTTACGAGACGAAACCGAGGATAGAACGAGGCGAAGGCGAGTCAGGCTCGGTATTTCTCATCTCGGACAAGATCACTATCTTTCATTTCGTTTTCGGGAATAGTTACCTCACTGAAAACCATTTGTTTTATGAAAATGTCATTTATCACTTATTTTAATTCGAAAAAAAGCGCATACGGACATTTATTTCATATGTTGTTTCTGGCCATATCATGGTTAAAATTTGAAGTTGTCTTACATTCCACAAATTAATTATCGTTCGATTTTCTTTATAATAATTACTTTTACGCCTTTCTGAACTGATTGCGCTAGGAACATTTCAGAAGAAGAAAATCTTCGTGATTGGCGGACATATTAGAAAATCCTCAAAATCCTGATAAAATTTATAATAATAATAGATTATTGTATATTTGTGGACTAGGCGGAGCTTCTGAACTATAACGAATTTCTAAAATGCTCTAACTTTTTATCCACAATGGCTGGCTAACGAACTTTACCTTTAATTTTTAAAACTAAAAGAGTATACCAAAGGATAATTCAATTTTTTAATTATTTGGAAAGTTTTTCGGGTCAAGAGGGCCCCAAAACGTGGACGCGCAACTGTTGGTTCTCGCGCTTCTCGCTCGATGTTGTATTTATTTCGCGCTCGATTATGTATTTACCTCGCGCCACGCGCTCTGTCTTAATATTTTCGCACATTCTTGCACAAACATTTTAAAATGAAGACTCAAAACATCCACCACTGTAATTTTGTAATTGTGAATTCTCTTTCATTAAAAGCGAGTTTGAGCGCACCTACGGTACGCGACTGGTGGCAATCGCACTCCGCACTTGGTCTTTGCATTTCTTCCGCATTCGAGCACAGACCTTTTAAAAGCGAAGGAACGACAACTGTAATTTTGTGATTTTGAACTCTCTTTTGTTAAAGCTCTTTTGGATTTAACGAACACATTCTCATCACGTATCTCGTGCTTTGCACTCGATTTTGTCCAACACGTAAACTTTTCTACATTATACACAACACTTTTATATCAATTATAACACATTTTTTATGTAACTCTGCCTGGAATTACTTATTAAAAAATTGCAAAATAAAAAGCAAATTGTATTTATCATGAATATTTTTGTATTTGTTTCTTATTTTTCTTTAAATTGTATTCTAAGCTGCTCTGAAACATGTATCATTTCAATAAATGTATATCATTACAATTCATATTATGCATAAAAATTTAATCATACTAATTCTTATTTCCTTGTTTTTATAATTTTTTATGTTTAATGTTTTTTTTACGATTAAATAAAAACTACTGCGCATCTGCATACGGTCTGATACAGGAACCTATACAGGGTCCTATATAGGAGCCTATGTCCTCTTTCGCCTGTTCTGTGATTTTTCCAAAAAGTTAATTTTTTTATTTTTAATCTTATGTTTTACGATTGAAAGAAAATCTACTCGTCCTATCGAAAAATGAATAAAAATGAATTTACAGATCTTTTTAGGTGAACAACTGTTGTCTCGTAATTTAAGTTCATACCTTGTGTCGTTTTTTGAAACAAATTTTTTTATTTAGAATGTTATTTTTTACGACTAAAGCAAAAACTACGTGTTCTATCAAAAATTATAGCTCTTTTTTGGATGAACAATTTTTGTCTCAATTTTTTTCGTAGCTTATATCAAAAAGTGATTCATTATAAATTTGTAGTTGTTTTCGGGACGCGCGATTTGAGCATTTTCATTTTTTTCGTATCTTCCATAGTTTGACAAAAAATGGAATTGTTGAATTTTTCATTATTTTTGGTACGATGAAATTTGGAATGTTCAACTTTTCGATCAAATTAAACAAGTTGTTATCGTAGTCCTGTAGGGCTTTCAACAATCAAAGTTTTTATTCTCTTGGCTTTTTTTCATACCATGTGTTGTTTGGCTTAAAATGTTCATTTCAGTTTTTATTTTTTGATTTTTAAAATGCTCTAACTCTGATAATTTTCTTCTTATAGAAAAAAGTCATGAAGATCAAGTTTGGAATTTTCAACTTTTTGACCAAATTGAAAAAGTTGTTATCATAATCTTTTAGGGTTTTCAAAAAGCAATGTTTTTCTTCTCCAGACTTTTTTTCGTATCATGCGTTGTTTGGCCTAAATTGTTCATTTTAGTTTTTTTTTTATTTTGAAAATGCTATAACTCTAGTAATATTTGATTTTTCGAAAAAAGTCATTAGGATAAATTATTAAATTCTTTGGCTGGATAACGAACTTGACCTTTAGTTTAGGACACTAAACAAGTGTACCAAAGGGCAATCTAATAGATTAATTTTTTCAAAATTTATCGTGTTCACAGACAGATAAACAGGCATACGGACAGACACATTTGTAAAAACCTGTTTTTCGGATTCAGGGGGTCTCAAAACGTAGACATTTGACAAAAACTGGGGGGGGGGGGGGGGGGGGGGGGGTTCAATCGTACACACATATAATACCTTCTAGCTTCCGACCTATCAGTCTTCTTTTTACTCTCAGTAAACTAGCCGAAAACATTATTCTCTCTCGATTTGATGAAGTCGTTTCGCAAAACAACATTCTTCCGGACTTCCAGCACGGTTTTCGAAAACGTCACGGAACAGCTCATCAGCTTCTTCGTGTCTCCGATTACATTGCTGAAAATCTTAACAAAGGCAGGCACACAGCCATGCTTCTACTGGATTGTAAGCAAGCCTTCGACAGAGTCTGGCATGATGGTCTTATCTTTAAACTCATCAAGTTAAATTTCCCCCACTATCTCATCGCTTTAATCAAATCAGGAGCTTCAGAGCACGCGTTGGAAAATCCTTATCTGATCCCCAACCTATCACCTCCGGTGTCCCTCAGGGTTCCAAACTCTCTCCTTCCCTCTTCAACGTGTTCTTCTACGACATTCCTGTTGATGAGAAAATTCTCACGGCTCAATACGCTGATGACGTCGGCTTCCTTGATAGTTCCAAGGTCATCAGCCACTGCTCCTCTCGTTTGAACAAATTCATTCCTATCGTCCTTGATTGGTATCACACATGGAGATTTGAAATAAATAAATCCAAATTCGAAGCCGTCTTTTTCTCGCGTCGCCGTCGCAATCCTCCTAACATCGTGGTTGACTCCCTTCCGATTAAATGGAGTTTCTCCGCTAAATATCTCGGTGTGAT
>NC_046657.1:4093958-4100110 GCF_010883055.1 Belonocnema kinseyi
CATGCTGCAAATCTTCGACTCTCAGTGGAAAATCACCCAAATCCCTGCATCAACTCGCTCGCAAATTATGCGAGTAAAACCTCTGACCGCTTCAGAAGGCCCAGCCGTCTCATCTCTCCAAATCTAATTTAGCTACCTAGCTCTCTTACTATCCATGTTTCGCTTAATGCGCGAGTGTTCTTGCAGTACAACTGTCTTGGACTACCAAATTCGAAGTCCTTATCTTCTCTGTTTTTCATTCTGGTTCATAACCTACTAGGTTGGTAACCATTCGAGGAGGGGTTTTAGTTGGTAGGCGCTCCCTGCGAATCCGACACTACCCTTTCTTCAAGGGTGTCTTTAGAAGATCTCCCCTCCTCAACCCTTCAAAAAAAAAAAAAAAAAAAAAAAAAAAGCACACTCGACGCTCGGCAGTCCGCCATCAACCAGCGACGATCAATTACTCGCCTGCCTCCGCTCTCTCTCTCTTTCTGCCTAGGGAGAATCGAAATAAAAAAAAAATCTCAACGAAGAATCCAGTCTTCTCTTTGACTTCACCTCAAACATTGTACAAAGAAAATCTGCTCTTTTTAGAGCAATAATACGTGGGCATTGCTTCTCTCATCTGGAGTAATCTTCTGTCACTCACTGGCACGAGCCGCTCCCTACCAGGCGCCTTAAACGGATAGTCCTTTTAGTGAGTTGTTCGGGTCGTGAGCCAGGGCTGAAATCTTTCCAGCCGATACTCGCTAGGCTTGCGAATGGTAGACCTCTTGACTATCGACTGAATGGGTTTGAACTCTCGGCAGAGGGCACTTCGTCCAACACCACCAGGAGGCAGTGGCCAACGGCACGAGCCATCACCAGGAGGTGAACAACGGGCAACATCGCTACCAGGGGGTGACTACCAGGAAGATCGTCCATCAGTCATCCACCGGGTGTGATATCACCCCACTTTGTTTATTCGCCCCACTGCCATCAGGAACAGTGAGTCCGCGAAGAGCACGAAAGACCCGGCGAGAGATCAGGGCAAAGTTCGCTCCAGCACGGCGCACCATAATACCCGTTCGTGCGGATCAAGACCGGAGTCTGTTAATCAATCTCAACATCGAGCGTGGAATTGTATTCTATCCACCTGAACCGGTTCCCGAGGGCCACAACCCAGCCACTAGAAAGCCACTTTCGGAAGTAAAAATCCTCCGGGAGGACCCGGTGGAAATCGAAAGGCGGAAAGTAGTGGATAAATATCGCCGCCTCATACGCACTACCAAATTGGGGATCCGACGCCAGCAAACGGCTGGGACCTGTCCAAACGAAGATTTCTACAAGGACTTGCAGAGGTACCAACCGGGTGGAAACCTTCACCCTACTATCTCGAAGGAAAATACCACAAAGAAATTGGCATATCCAGCCAATTTGGAACGTGCGGCGCTGTATCGAGATCCAGAAGCAAGATCGTTCATAATACAACGGTTTTTAGACCGCTCGAGAGGACGGAGAAGATAAGTGGACTTGGACTTATAACAAACACAACGGCCCCTATCGGGGCCACGAAGCACTTTAACGTGGATCGACTTCCTGGCTGTCAAGGAGGAACGCATCAAAATCCTAAAAAAAAATTGGTTTCAAAAAGTTAAGGTACGATCAAATTTTGAATTTTCAACTTTTCGACCAAATTAAAAAATTTGTTATGACCATCTTGTAGGGCTTTCAAAAATCTACGTTTTTCTTCTCATTATGCATCACCGACCAAAAATATTGATTTCCAACAAAGTAGTTTCACTTTCTGCCAATTAGTTAAAGTTCCAGACAAAAAATGAATTATCAAATAAAATATAATAGTTGATATTTCAACCAAAAAATAATTTCATTTTAATCTAACAACAGCTGAATTGCACGAAAAAATACAAATTTTCAATAAAATAGTTAAATCCTCCAGAAAAAAAACCCGTGCCATTAAAAAGTGATCGCCACCAAATAGTTGTCGATCGTTTGACCTTAAATTTTCAAAGCCCTATACAAAAATTTTGGGGATGCAATCTCTATTAGATACAAAGGACTTCCATTAGCAGGAGCCGGCGATCAATTTTTGGGCACTTGACCGAGCGACGGGAAGTCGCATCGTAAAGGTAAACTTCCAGGTAGTATCAGCCGAAAATGAGTAATTTTCATCTCAGGGATAAAGCCTGTTCTAATAATGCCATTTGTACAGGAGGCCGATTAGGCCTTAATAGGATAATTTGCTGCCGCTGCAGTTTTGAAAATTTTCAGTATATTATGGTCATTCGCAAATATGGTTCCAAATTGGAAATTGCTCACATAGTATGCAATATTTATTACAGGGGTGATTAGTAGACAGGAGGACAAAGAGGACTAAAATAATAAATTGTGTTTACAATTTATAAAATTATGAAAATGAACATTTCAATTTAAAATTTTCAGGCTCATATAACTAATATTATATAGTATTCAATATACCGTTAATTTAAACTATATAATTTGTTTATGCTTGCTACAGTGAGAAAGAAATACTGTGTTCGCAAATAATAATACAAAAATACGAAACAAGATTCATATGCTATTAATAAAAATTCTTTTGATTTTAGTGGCACTGAGTTGTCATTTTTGAATTCGGTATATTTAAAAATTTTAAGAAATTAAGATTCGTCTTGTTCATACTTCTAACTTAACTTATTAAATAGTGAGGTAGGTTAATTTCGAATGTCTGCATATCAGCATATTTGATAGGCATGTAATAATTTTATTCGACAATTTTACATTCTTATCAGAGAAGGTTTTGGATTTGCCTCTATGTATGCCAGAGCAGACAAAAATGTTTTTTTTTTTTTACTAATCTATTGCATTCGCCAGAAGTTTTTTTTTTAGTTTTTTAGAACATTTACAAAATTTAGTAGTATTACTCAAAAATTCGAATAATTGATTTCAATGACTTAAATGCTATGCATTTACAACATTTAAAAAACGAAAATTGACATTTAAAACCAAGCGATGCACCATATGAAATAAAGTAAAAAAAGAGTTGCTTTTTAAAAGCCTTATGAGAATGTTATAACAAAATGCCAATTATAAAGCCTTAAATAACTAATAATACTGATCGCGAAGTGAGCAATGAGAATGTGCCCTCGTGGCTGGCAGATTTTTTTATTTTGAAAAAAGCCAGAAATTTAAAACTATTTACTTTTGTACATTGGTATAAGTGTGCACTTTTCAATTTTAGTCTTTGAATCAAATTTTGTAGCTTTGATGCTTAATTTTGAAAATTCTGAATACAGAGTACTTGAAATTTTAGTCATGAAAATGGAAGTTGTTCAATTTTGCTGGTTCCAATTAATAATAATGATAATAAAAATTAAAATGCTGCAATATTCCATTCTATTGGGTCAATTTTAAAATAAAAGCATCACAGCAATTCAGCACAACCATTGAGATTTCGAAATTTACAAAAACCTGCGAATATTTTTAAGTTAAAGACGATTTGTTCTCTTACTTGTTAAAATAAATAGTTCGCCCTAATTGAGCAGAGACGAATAAAAACAAAAAATGAAAAAGCAGTAGTCGTATAAGAGATAGACAAAAACGGATGTCATTTTTGGATTGTGAGTACCCCGTATACTATATTATTAGGTATCATTCAGTAAGTTTAGAAGAGGTTTATAGAATTTATTTTCTATAAAGAAAAAGAAAAAACTTAATATGTCTCATATTTAACGTAGTATCTTTCTAAATTCGAAATACGGGACGAGTTTTATGCAATTTTCAGGGCACTGAATTCGTCTTCGAATTTAATTTTCATTACTTGATTTTCCGCTTCGTCAGCGATCGTTAAGAATTTTCAAAAACACTGTCGATTTATAAATATTATTCCGAAGCGGTAAAAACTTATTTTCGTTGAAGGTAAAACATGAGACGAAAGCCACAAGCAATAAGGATTGAAGAGAGGATGTGATACTGGCTTGCGAAATGAAACTTATTTAATTTTTGAGTAGTACTTTTTGCAAAAAAGTGTTTATTATTATAAAAGCACATGTTATTGTTACTAAAACACTAGTTTTATTAAAACTAAGTGCCTAAAAGAACTATTGTGATAAAATACTCATAGAAATGACATATGTATTCATGTTTTTAATCAATAGATAATATGGAAGGAGTTGATTACACATACTCTAAACGTTGTTTTACTTGCGCAGAAAACTATTGATTGTTCAGAATTAAATTAAATATTAAAACAGAAACTTTTTTCCAGTGTTATATTTATATTATTGCCCATATTATAGTTATTTGCCCAAGAATATAAAAAATCTTTAATTGTATGCCATAAGTGGTTGCATTACAGGGGTAGTTTTTAACGAAGCTTATTCTCCAGGAGGTAAGTGTTTTTAAAACTCGATTTAATTTTGTAAAATAGCATCAGTTAAAACAATTTTTTGTAAAAACTGAAAATGAATAAAAAATTATCACCTACAACAGTAAAAGTATGTGTCGAAAATGGACTAATTTTAGTTGTTCACCATATTAGCTCCCTCATCCGAAAATAAAGCAAGGACCCAGTCCCAACGTTTTTTTTTTAATTCACTGACTAACTGACTAACCCCAAACAAAATATTAAAAATTTAATTTCACCAGATTTTAAGCTTTTATGATGCTCTGGAAATCGAAAAAAAACCAGCAGGCCGAAAACAACACTTTGATTCCAAAATGAACATCTTTCAAAAAATTGCATTTTTTATCAACTAAATCCAGCTGTGTTTTTGGGTTATTTAGTCTTTCAGAACCCCTAAAATCAATGAAAAAAACAAGACATGTGCCAAAATAATCGCTTGGAAGAAAAGTAAATTATTTCCTAAAATGAAGCACCTCTTATTTATGCACCCCTAATAAAAATAATAAAAGTTCAATTTCTACAGAATTTTAGGCTTGCAAAAACCAACCGCCCTAAAATCAGCAAAAAACATACCGCCATAAAACATCACTTTAGTTAACAAATCATCCTCTTTCAAAAAATCTCAGTTTTTCATCGAATAAATACCGCTGTGCTTTTGGGACTTTTGGTCTCCTTAAACCCCTTAAAGTCAATAAAAAAAACAGAAACAAGTGTCAAAAGCATCAATTATTTTCAAAAATGAACAACACCTAAACTGTGCACATGTTTGGGCCCATAAACAATACCGACTTTGGTTTTTGGGGCTTCAGCCCTTCTAGCTGAAGAATAACTCCTCTATCGAGTAGATTTTCAATCATAACTGAACGTTTACATCAGGAAAAATCATCTTTAAATTATCTTAAAAATTCTTGAAATATGCGCTGTACAACTTTTTGATAATACGATTTTGCACTAAGTTTTTTACTAAGAATACTTTATACTACAACATTATTTTGCAAATGAGAAGTGGTATAACAGAATTTTTGGTGTACATATTACAGGTACTTATAAAATTCTGCAGGATTTAAAAAAGGAATATGAGAAGAAAATGTTCAACCATTCATCCAAACAACAGTGCAGAAAAATAGGTAATTTGATTTATGCGACTAAATTGAGTGACGCCTTCGTAGATTACAAGCAAGCACGAGTTTTTAAAATTTTATTAATTACACGGAAAATCTAAAGGTCATCTTTCAGGCGACGAATGGAGACTGGGTGTTTGGAATGCTAGGGGAGTAAATGATCTCAAGGTAAAAGAATTGCGTGAAACTATGGAGGTGAAGAAACTAGATATTTTATGCGTGCCCGAAACAAAGAAAAAGGGATGCGAAACTAAAGACATGAAAAACGGCGTCTTGAAAGGCGGATTTGAAATATGGTCAGGAGTAGACTGTGAATCACATGGTAAACAAGGAGTAGGTCTCATTTTGAATGAAAGAGCAAAGCAGCATCTCGGAGACCATGGCTTCGTGTCTCCCAGACTGCTGTGGGCTAGAATAAAAGTAGGAATCAGAAGACTATTTATTATAGCATGCTACGCCCCGGTTGATAGTGATCCTAGAGAAGTAAAAGACGCCTTCTGGGACACTTTAAATGACACAATAAACATCTGCGAACATGGGGAAAGAACAATTCTACTAGGAGATATGAACGGTTGGGTGGGCATCCAAAATCAGGATACGGAAAGAGTATTAGGTAATTTTGGGGATCCAAGAACAAACTATAACGGAGA
>NC_046657.1:4100210-4109998 GCF_010883055.1 Belonocnema kinseyi
GTCCCCTTATCAGAAGTAAAAATATATCAAATAAAGCTAAAATGGCAATACATAATTCTATATTTGTACCGACTGTACTATGCGGTAGCGAGACATGGACTTTCAAGAAAAAGATAAGAGTAAAATTAACGCAATTGACATGAGATTCATGCGCATAATAAGCGGGAAACCCCTAATGGACAAAGTAAGTAACGAGACAATTCTAAAAGAATGTGGTGCAGAAGAAACGCTAGTAGACACATGGGAAAGAAATCGTTTAAGATGGTGTGGACATGTTGAGAGAATGCCAAATGAACGACTAACGAAACAAGTGTATCAAGGTAAAGTAAATGGCAACGTGCCCAAAGGTAGACCGCGGAAAGAATGGTTAGAATGTGTGAATGAGACCCTAGTTAGAAGAGACATAAGAAGTCACAGAAACACGAGAGCCTGCATGAAAAAATGCATGGACATAAAAGAAGCTAGAGAAGTATGCCAGGACAGGAAAGTATGGCGGCAAATAGTTAATAAAAATAGTGTCAGTAGAGTGAATGACGCCTGAAACAAAGACCTTGGCTATTAATAAACCCAAGTGAGCAACCTTACATAACGACTTCGTGAGGTTCTTCGCTTGGGGTGATTGCTAGAGAGATTGATCAGCAACCTGGGTCGGAGCAGTGTTGCGGAACGAACGTGTTATTTACTTAAATAGCACGAGAATTCTGGATCAATCTGAAAAATCTCTATCTCTTCCACACAATACTCCTTTCCCCTGCCGAATGAGTCACGCCTACCCCGAAAGGGAAATGGCTTAATGGTGTAATAATAATAATAATATTTAATCTTCTTTGTCTTGCTGTTATATTCAATAGAATATACACTATATTTACAGTTAAGTTTTTCAGATGTTACAGAAAATGGCAGCAGTGATAACATCAGTCACTACGAGCACCTTGATAACTCATCTTTTGAAGTTAAATCACCAACTGCAGACTCCAGTAAAATAGAAACTAGGATTATAGATACAACGATGGAAGAAAAAGGTAACAGAAATACTTGTAAGGTATATGATATACCGTAAAATATGACAAATTTGCTCAATTACAATCATTCTTCACGAACGAGATAATTTACTCGAAAACACGGTTTAAAATTTTAAAGTAGAAAAATATTATGTTCAAATGCGTGAAAAATGATGCGCACTTAATCTAACGCAATAAACTTATTTACAGAAGATGAGCTTGGGCTTGTTTGGACTTGCTCTGATGAAAGTGATGCTTGCGATGTTAGCATTAATAACTATACTCCTTCATCGTTAAACTCGTGCCAAACAGAACAAATGTTCTTTGATTATGAAATAAAAATGCATTTAAAACAGAGGGATTATCAGATAGAAATAAACAAAAACTAAAAATTGTTGAGGACGTAATATGCGACACCAAAATAATTGTGGTGGTTCCACCCAGTTTTGATATGGATTTATCACGAAATGCAAATGAAGGTACAATATATTGATTTTTGTACCATATGTTCTCCATTTTTTCCCATCTGGAGAGTAAATAATATTAATATGAATTTTAATATATTGCAGAGGAAAATTCTGGTTGGAGATGGAAGGGTGTCACGCTTGAAGTAGATTTACATATGGCTGATAATGTTGGCGATGATGAAGTCAGGTAAATCTTTAATAGGCTTTAAAAAATAACAATGATCAAGTGTCACTTTTCAAAGGTTGAACCCATTTTTTAAATTTCATTTCAGGTCACAAAACTTTCTTCTTTCAAACACAGCTCATGTCCATAAAAATAATGGATGTGATAATTTACGTAAAGGAATTATTCAAGAAGCGGATGCCATGAGTGACGTAACTGATTTCGACGTCACGTGTGATGTTGATCTTGAACCCAATTACAAGACGAAATTGACAGTGCAGATACAGATTTAGAAGAAAATACACCATCAATATATGAGGAATTGAATCAAATAGCCGGTTTAGAAATCAGCACAACAGCAAACACTCAGGGTAAAATCTCTCGAGATGATGCCGGAATGTTTGTGTAGTCAGCTCCAAAAAAAAGGAAAAAGGAACCACGCACATCAAGATCGCATTTATGCTTATTTTGTAAAGAATGGAAGAAAAAGATAAGCAAACGTCTTGTGAGGCTTCACAAAGATGAGAAGGAGGTTCAAGCCTTCACACAGTTACCCAAGGGAAGTATGGAGCGTAGGAAAGTGATCGATTCGATTCGTCATGCAGGTGATTTTGTCTTCAGTACAAACAGCCAGTTTAATGATGGTGAACTAATGCCTGTTCGCCGTCCAAATTGTAATACAGTTAGAGATGCCACAAATTATACTTTTTGTCCTAGTTGCAAAGGTTCCTGTGCAAAATCTACCCTCAAGAGGTATTTTAAGATCTGTTCTGGGGAAGAAATTACTAGGCAACATATTGTGATGGTACTTGGTAGAAAAATTGTAGGTAGGATCAACGAACTTTCTTGCGATGCCTTACGATTAAGACTTGTACCAATTTGGAGAGAGGACAAAATTACAAGGGCCCTAAGATACGATTCTCTGATCATAGAATATGGTAATCACCTGTGCCAGAAATATCAATTTTCGGATCATCACGATAAGGATATTCGACAAAAGTTGAGGCAACTTGGTCGTTTTATTATCGAAATTAGAGAATGCGTTATGAACAGCCTTGTTTTTGAGACGCTGCAGGACGGAAGCAAAAAGGTGATAGATGTAGATGAATTAGCTTCAGTGATTCGGCCGGAAGTTTTCGACACATCTATTAAGGCGGTTGAAAATATGGCCGATTTAAATTTAGCTAGAACAGAGTTTAGAATTCCTTCCCTTGCGACATCTACGGGTACACTTCTCACAAAAGTAGCCAAGTGCCTTATCTCCTTAAGCATCAGATCGGGTAAGGATATCACCAAGAAAAAGACGGAGGATTTTTTGTTCCTGCTTGGAGATGAGTATTTTTTCCGCATAAGTGAGACCGCTGCCGAAAACATGCAAAAAAATGAAAGAAATAAGGGAGAAATACTACCAACAATGGGTTTGGTTCAACAGATGAAGGCCTGGAGAAATAGGGAGGATAAAACTAAGTGATTTCAATAGCAGGCTACGAAAAGAAGACTCTCCAGTTCCCGAGCCAACAACTGAAAACTATGAAGCCGAAATTTCTGCACGGTTTATAATTCGGGGCAAAAGATGCAATCCTGTTCCTGTCATGCTGACACCGGACATGGAAGAATGTTGCAATTTATTGATACAGCTTCGAGGCCAAGCTTAGATTTCGTCACAAAATAAATATATTTTTGGATTGCCATCTCGAATTCGAGGAGATATAAAGTATCCAAATTCATCAGAACTCATCAGGAGTTATGCTTTCAAATGCAATGCATTTAACGCCTCGTCACTAGGAGGTACAAAATTGAGGCAACATTTCGCTACGTTATGCTCTAATCTACCTTACAAGAAGACCAGATAAGAATCATGGCCAAATACATGGGACATGGTATGGGAATTCATCAACAGAATTAACAAACATCTGTCGAGTCTAATGACCTCATATTGACATCTCAGCTTTTGAATATGGCATCTGGACGTACACCAATTAAGAACGTCAACTCTCCACCGGTACCACGACCAAATATTTTAACTGAAAATGAATTTTCTGCTAATAAGCAGCAAAAAATTAACATGAAACATAAAAGTGAGTATTGTATATAATATATTTTTGTGTCATATATCTTTCATATTATATATTTATAATAAAATAATTTTTTTCTTCGTGACTCAGGTTCTGAAATATCAACTGTTTCCAGCAACGAAGAAATAAATTATATAAGTGCAGCCCCTAAAGTTAAAAAAAGTTGTAACTCTGGTAAATATACTTGTGAAATTATTATATCTTAAAATTGTTGTAAATTAGTCTTTATAACTGACATTATAATTATTCGACTCCTTTTTATTTTTACAGCCCCTTCCATCGAGAAAAAAAACGGATTCCGTGGAGCTTGCGTGAGACAGAATTGGTTACTGAAGCATTCAGACATCACTTGGAAGCCGGCACCTACCCGACGCTGAAAGATACCACTGATCTCATTAGATTGCATCCGATATTCCTAAGGAATCGAAATGCAGCCAGCATTAAAACATGGGTGCAAAATCAAAGAAACAGATAAAAGAACTGCTAACTGAATTTCTTTCTATTCTATTTAAATATGAACTAGTAAGAAGTTAATTAATAGTGTTTACAATGAAGTGCATAGAAAAGAACCTTTAAAAAATCAAAAACTCTATAGCACTGAAAACTTTTATTTTGGGTTCCTTATAACATGTGTAGAATTCAAAATAGAACAGCTAATATTCTGAGGTTGCGCAAGGCTAAAATACGTTAAATTAATTGTTCTTCGAGTTTTGAAAAAATTAATAATATCAATTTTAATTTAAACTCTGCGAAGTATATTTAAATTAAATTTTTTTGTTAGATTGTTATTAAATTAGTTTATCTAGAACATCTTATTTTTAAGGCCCCCTTAAAATTAAAATAAATTCTGGAATGTCTACAAATTATCCTAAAATTTTCTGCTCCTCTGGAAAGTTTCTGGAATTGGAAAAGCGTCTGAAAAATTTGCCTTTGACTGCATGCCTTGTAATTGCCTTGTAAATGTAACAAAAATAGTCGCCATAACAAAAACGTGATACATGATTTCCTATGTTTTATTCGTATATGGAACTGTCCATAAAAAATTTTTTAAAATTTTTCGCTGAAATTATACAAAATAAAAATTAACTATTTCAAATTAATAATGAATGCTGTCTCTTTATTTGACAAAAATATGTCCAAAAGTACAACGATATCAGTATAAGTTTTTAGTAAATAAATATAATTTGTTGCGGTACCAATGGCTTTTCGAAAAAAATGCATTTTGTTTTTGAATCAGCGGACTCATACTTTTTTCCTAACGTATTTTTATCACTAAATCGCCCTTAGGTAATACCAATAATTTTTAAAATCGCGTAAAAAAAGTTTATTTAAAAAAATGCAAAAACAGTATTTACAAAATTTACTGTATTTTTAGTAGCAGAAATGCTATAAGTAAATAAATAAATTAACTTAATAGCTATATAGATTTTTAAATGGTTAAAAATGAAATATGAATGATCTCGTACGGGACTGCAAATAAAATGCTCTGCAAATTTAAGAATACGACTAAGATTGCCAGGGATGTAAAAAAAATACCAACGAAAATATCTAAATTAGGAAAATTAGAATTTTGTGGAACATATTTAGCTACCGCGCAAAGGACAGCATAGAGGCATTCGTCAATCGATTCCAAACTAATTATATTTTCACGATCCTAATGCACTACAGTGCTACATTGTTCCATTTTCGATATGCAAAATTGAGATTTTTCGAACGAAATTATATTATTAGAATAACCTTTTTAAGTCTGTGAAAGTAAAATATTAGTAATTTTGTGTTTCCAATCATATAAGTAATGTATGTAAATGTAATGGGACCATTTAATGCAATAGCAGCCTACTTGTATTTTCAAAAGTTTTAGCTTTCAGAAAGTTATGTGCAAATAAAATAAAAAACATACGATTTTTGGAAATGCAAATAGACTGCTATTGCAAACAATTCAGTTATTATATTTTTATACTAAAATATATTAGTTAGAATTTTGGTTTCGTATATGGGGATGCTTCTTTAACTGTTTAGATCCATATACCTATTCATACTTATGAAACCCGCCAACTTTAATTACGATTATTTCGAAAAGCTGTTTCACGGATTGCCAACTTGTGTTTGGCGGTTTTAGCTGAAGACAACAGGGACTGAATTCCTTAAATTTTTTAGGGGTAGCTCCTGGGGGTCGTGGAATGTTACTGTACCTTGGAAAGTTGTCGGGGTTGTTTGTTTTTAATTTAAAAGTGTTTGGCGGTTTTAACTGAAGACAACAGGGACTGAATTCCTTAAATTTATCAGGAGTGACTTCTAGGCGTCTTGGAATGTTACTGCGTGGATAGTTATCTGGCGTGATCCTTTTCCATTCAATTTTTATTTCGGTTTCACTTAAAGACAACTAAGACTGGCTTCGTTTAATTTAATATAATTATTACTTAGGACCGTAGAATATTATTGTGGAGATATACATACCTCTTAATTAGAGTCTTGGAAAGTGTTCTGAGATGATTATGTTTAATTTGAAATATTTTTTACTGCTTCAGTTGATAGAATGTGAGACTTAGTTGCATTAAATGTAATAGGGATAGTTTCTAGGGCTTATGTAATATGACCGTGGGAATAGGTCTCTCAGTGGGCACAAAGTTTGGCGACGTGTTTACGACATCGTTACGACATCTTTACGACAACTTTACGACATCATAAGTCCATGTCGTTAAGGTGTCTTTACGATATTGTAAATAAGTCGTATGATCTGACGATGTCTTTACGATATCGCAAAGACATCGAAACGACATGGACATATGATGTCGTAAAGATGTCGTAACGATGTCGTAAAGATGTCGCCAAATTTTGTGCCCACTGGGATATCAACTGGAGTCTTGAAAAAAATGTTGTCTTAATTATTTTTAATTTCAAATATTTTTGATGTTCATTTAATGGAAAATGAGAATTGGTTTTCTAACATGTGATAAGAGTATTTAATAGACGATGTGGAATATTAGTGTGGAGATAGATTTATTAACTAGTGTTTGAAAGTTATTTAGGGTGATTATTTTTTATTTGAGATTGTTTTGGTGCTTGATGGTGATAGAGGATGAAACTTGATTTGTTGACTGTAATAGGCGTAGTTCTTAAGTGTCGTTTTTATGGTATTGTGGATATGAAGATATGAAAAATATTGTTGGGACAGTTTTTGTGTTAATTATTATGAATTGAAGTGTTAATGATTATTTGATTATTCTTGTGGGGTTGTGCGTATAGTTTCGTGTTTTTCGAAGGCGAATAGTATGATTTTTTTCATCTAGGAATTTTTGGGTAGTGATTTGTAAACCCCACATAGTTAAAAACTTTTGACATATATATATATATTCGTAGGCTGGATACGCAAGGAATTTTAAGGGCTATTTTTTGGAGACAGGGGTTGTTTTTTGAAAATTGATTTTTGAAGTTGTTAAGAGCCCAGAAAATCCCAAACTTCTAGGGCTGTTAATTTTGTAATTTTTCAAATTTTCCTTAGTGCAGGTGGGGCGGGGGTGGGGGGGGGGGGTGCAAACTACTGCAGCAAACCTCTTATCTCTATCTATATTACCTTTAACGTTGTGTTTGTTTGCATATTAGTAAAGCAAAACTAAATAAATGAAGCTCACAATTTAAGAAATTGTTATTCTCAAAAATAAAAAATGTTTACCCTGCAAACTTTATATGTTCATCAGGATTCTTGAACAAATACTCATGATTTTTTCTATTTAAGTATCTCATAAAATCAAACTTCAATAAATAACATTTTGTTTATTAAATTATGTTGTATGTCAAATAACATAAGTTGAGAACCGTAAAATCAATGCACTGGGCAACGCGACCTCCACTCAACATTTTCTAAAAGAGACAATTTGAGTGAAGGTCCTACGTGACCGGATGACGATTTTACGGATTCCCTAAACGACGAGATTGCTTAGCCCAAATGACTCACCGGACAATTAGGACCCTTCCTAATTGCTTCCAAATTCCCCGGCCTGGCTCCGATAGTTTGTCAACACGTGCGAAGGCCGTGTTGACAACGCTTACAAAAACATCTGTGCTAGGTTAGTCACGTACACCAACGTTCTCTCTTTAAAGCCCATGCGCGCTCTCTCCTCCCTTTTCTCTATCTTCCTTCTCTCTCTATTCGCTCTTTCTCTCAACGCAGGGTACGTGATGCCGGGGATCTCAACCAGGGGATTAACATTGAAACTCTTCCACAGAACCCCCCCCCCCCCCCCCCCCCCCCCCTAGCAAGTCCGTCAAAGCAAGCAGAATTGTGTACGTGTGTCCTTTTTAACACACACACGTGCACCGAAAATATTATTTAACAGATTATAGTAATAGGTAGGGGTTTAAGCAAGTTTGGGATAATCTTAATGTTATTAATTAAGGCAGAAAGTGAGGGGGTCGTTTGGGGCGAAAATTCAGTGGAATACCTTTGGTTTAAATCTTAAATATTAAATAATATTTACGTAGAACCCGAACAACCACTTTTACTTCACCTAGTTCCACGGTTTTTTTTTAATGTAGCTAGGTTAGCTATAGGAATAAGTTTAAAATTTCATAATTTTTAAGCTATTATTATTATTTTTAATTTTCAATTAAAACTTATTATTAATTTTACATTAGGCTAAGTTAGAGTAGAGTCGACGCGTGAAGACCGAGGCGCGCGGGCCTTGGCTGACGACCCCCACCGCTCGGTTGCGACTTCGTTGTCGATCTCACAACCAATCGGCAGACTCGAACGCCGTCCCACCGCCACGGCTAACTTCACGCTCGGCTAGCGAGAGTCGGAAGCGACTCTTGACAGGCAGTCCGTTTTCGGGAATTCTGAGGAGACAGTCCCACTGCTCTCTTTCTCCTCGTGTGTAAGCGTAAAACAACCTGAATAAATCAAGCCTTCGACCTTAACTTCGTGTGACATTTTTCTTTTCTTCTTTTGTTGCATTTCCATAGTCCCTCGCAATTGACACCCACTCTTATCTCTCTTCTTGTTCTTTCCTTGTGTTTTTTTTCTTTCGTGAGTTCGGAATTTTATAGTGTTGCCGCAGCCAAGAAGATACATCCGGGGTTTCCAAAATTCAGTGCCGCCGTGAGTTCAGTCAGCGTTTCCAAGTGCCGCGTCAGTCCCGTGATCGTTGTGTGCCAAGTCGAGGTTGCGGTACGCCGTGTTTTGAATACCACCCTTGATGACAGGGAACACACGGGGCACAGGCAGTAATCCGCGCATCCTACGCTGACGGGCACAGCGAGAGCGGCAGAGCGCCGCCCGGCAATAAGTTCGGGTCTCGGCCAATCGGATTGTCGCCGCCAACGCTTCGCCTTCATCACGTCGGGAAGTGACGGCTCGGGGTGCCGTCGCCCGAATCCATCGTCGGGAGGTAGTGACGGCCAGGATGGCCGCAGCCTCACGTCTTCGGTCGGAAGTATCGGTCCCTAGGACCGCCGCCGACACATCAACTCCCAACAATTCTTCGCCTCATCAGGGAGTGACGGCTCCGGGAGCCACTCTTCATCTTCATCGGTTGGCATTAGGATCGGTCAGAGGGACCGCCCCAGAGAGCGTGAAGCTCTCTGGGGGAGCGTGCTATCGCGGCCATGGGCCGCTAACAACGTCGGGAAACCTTGCGGCGGCAGGAGTTAGACGCTGACCGTCGCCACTTTCGCCGGGCCGCCAGAGAATTCGGGCGGGTAAGCGCCACCCGTAAACATCGTCGCCGCCTCGAGGAGGAGGCCCAGGCCGCCGCTCCCGTGCCGCCACCACCACCCTTGGTGGAGCCGTACGTTCCAGGGAACGCAGGACTTTATGTAGACGGAGGCTTTAAGTTGTTGGACATTCGCCGTGGTGAGACAGGGACTCCAGATCCGCGGCGCCGCCGTGTCGCCGCCTCGCGGGAGATACCACTCATTCTCCCTCTGCCGTCTTTTCGTACAGAAGGACGGTACACGTTTCCGCCGACCTCGCTTACCAGGGGGTACGGTGAGGTTGGACCTTCCGGAAGGATTGAACCTATATATGTCCACAGCGACTACTCACCACCGAGGCCATGGGCTTTGAGAGTCCCACCGTCGTCAC
>NC_046657.1:4110098-4114861 GCF_010883055.1 Belonocnema kinseyi
TTCACTTGGAATTGCCTCTCGGAAAATTTCAAGTGGAGGCGTGTGAACAAATTGCTGGACTCTTGAGGTTCTCATTTTTGTCGTTCTGACATACATCAACTAAACTCGCGAAAACTCAACTTCTGCACGAGGAAATGATTTCGGTTTTGTTTCCAAATAGTAATACATCTATCGATGCCAATGATATTTTAAAAGTAGATTTTTTTCTGATATTTAAATCACAAATATCATTGCAAACCATTTCCGTCAGGAATCGTTTCCACAACGGCAAAGACGAAGACCATCCCTTGACATTAAAAATTACGCCTTACATAAAAGTGCTGATAGTGCACTAAATATGCACCAAACATGAAACTGAGTACATCAGACTTGAAGGATCATTGAAGGCTGTTGCATGACCTACGGCGGAATTTTTTAAAAACAACCGCTATCATAGAAAACTACCCCAAAAATTCAATATACACAGATCTTAAAATTGAGCATACCAGCATTAGAGGCTTATTCTAGGCTCTCGAACGTCCCTAAAATAAAATTTCCAAAACTATCCCTTGACATTGAAAAACTACCCCTTACTTAAAAGTGCTGATAAAGTGTACTAACTATGCACTAATCATAAAACTGAGTACGTAAGCATTGAAGGCTCATTGAAGGCTCTTGCATGACCCACGGCGCCAATATTCAAAACCAACCCCTATCATAAATAAGCAATTTAAAAAATTAAATATGTACTAATCTAAAAATTGAGTACGCCAGAATTGAAGCTTCATTTAAGGGTCTACAATGCCTCCAAAATCAATTTTCCAAACCATGCATTGACATTGAAAAACTACCCTTTACTTAAAAACGCTAATAAAGTGCACTAAACATGCACTAATCATAAAACAGAGTACATCAGAATTAAAGATTCATTGAAGGCTCTTGCATGACTCACGGCGCAATTATTTAAAAACAACCCCTATCATAAAATTGCACTAATCTGAACATTGAGCACACCAGAATTGAAGGCCTTTCTAAGTAAAATAGTGTTTTTAAACCCATTACTAATAATTGAAGAGTCTAAGATGAGCCTTCAATGCTGATGTACTCAATTTTAAGATTAGTGCACATTTAATTTTTATGGTGGTTCACTAATGATAGGGGTTGTTTTTGAAAATGTTCGCTATTCGTATAAGAGCCTTTAATGAGCCTTCAATTCTGATGTACTTAGTTTTATGATAAGTGCATATTTAGTTTTTCATCAGAAATTTTAAGTAAGGTGTAGTTTTTAAATGAAAAGGTTGGTTTTGGGAAATTGATTTTGGGGGCGTTGGCGAGTCTAAGATGAGCCTTTAATTCTGGAGTACTCAATTTTCCGATTAGTGCATATTTAATTTTTAGGGTAGTTTATTTATGATAGGGGTCGTTTATGAAAAATTGCGCCGCGGGTCACACAAGAGCCTTTAATAAGCCTTCAATTCTGATATACTCAGTTTTATGAGTAGTGTATGTTTAGTGCACTTTATCAGCAATTTTAATGAAGGGGTGGTTTTTAGATATCAAGGGATGGTTTTGGAAAATTGATTTTGGCGGCGTTGGAAAGCCTAACATGAGCCTTCAATTCTTGTTTACTTAATTTTCAGATTAGTGCATTTTTGTTTTTTAGGATAGTTTTTATTTAATAGTGTATGTTTTTGTAAAATTGTGCCGTGGGTCATGCAAGAGCTACCTACCTGCGCGTGCACTTGACTCGAGTCGATCGGTGCTCTCGTACTGACCACAGTGGTCTAGACTCTAGAATAAGAGTTTATTGTTCATAATCGCCCACAAGTCGTATCTTTTAACCGATTTGAAGTTATTTTTTTTAGACGTTCTCAGCATTACATTTTTAAGATAATTTTAGCAAGCGATTTTTAAATTCATGTCAGAGAGCAACAATATATAAACAAATGAAGAGACAAAATTGGCCATTTCAAATTTGTGACTTTTTATTTCAGGAAGAAATACAGAAAGAGACTTCCTATCAGCTGAAATTATTGAAACCCAACATTTCTCTTCACAATGAATTACAGAATACGAAGGAAATATTATTTTCCACAAATCTGTTTTATAGAGTCCTAAACTAAGCCCACAAGTGAAAAAATGGGTTTTGCGAGTTTTTGGCTCTAATTATGATTGTTTACGGGTCTTAAATGCAGATTGTTGATAATGTATGAATAACTACTTCATACTGATAATTGCATTCTTAAATGAATTTTTTAAATAATTTATTATTATTATTAATATTATTTAATTTGAAAAATGCCAGAAAGTTGTGGTTTTTTCAGAAATTTTCAACTTTTTTCCAATTTCAAATTAGAGTGAGATAGATAATTAAGTAAAGTTAAAAAATTAATCGTTCATATCATTTATTATCATTGTTGCTAATATTTAATTTGAACAATGCTAGCAAGTTTCGGTTCCTCTGAAATATTCAACTTTTTGTCCACCTCGTACTTAGAGCGTGGTAATAATTTTACAAATATAGCAAACCTAATTGCTAAAAAAACTATTATTGTTTGTAACTATCTTCTCGTATATTGACGCCAGTTAGTTGCGGTTTTTTTGTGAAATGTTTAACTTTTTGTCCACTTATCCCTCTGTACAGTAATAATTAATGCAAGTTAAACGAAAATAGTATTTGAATTAATTTATTACTGTTTATAACTATCTTCTTTTAAATAAGTGTTATGATATATACACAGTAATGTAAGAATCTGAATTTCAGTAAAAAAAGGCAGTTGACTTTCAGATGTAACCAAAAGGATCATTCGCGAGTTGAAAGTCAACTGATGATTATAACATGATTTTCAGTAATGCGCTTGGTTGAAAGTCAGCTGCTTTATGTACGTAAAATGTACTTTATAGGTTCATTTAAGACAGAAAGATTATTGACTTTCCGTCAACGCGTGCGTGTGAAATGAAACTTATAGGTTAATTCAATTGAGATGAATGCTGAAATTCATAACATTTATGCGCTATCGTTCAGTTATTAGGAACATGAAATTAATATAAAATTAAAAATTAAATTATTTTAAGAAATAAATATTTTTTTTTTTTAAATTTGAACATTGAATATATTATCCATCTGGGGAATTTGATCCCTTATATCATCTGAAACTGTTTATAGATTTTATACATTAGACAACTTTGTACTTAGAGTGTGATCATAATTAAACAAATCTAGCATACCTAATTGCCTAAACAAATTAATATTGTTTACAACTAGCTTCTCCGTTTTTGGTGCTAGTTAGTTGTGAATTTTTGTGAAATGTTAGAATGTTGAGTTTCCATATTTCAGCTCATAGTAGGTCTCTTTCTGCATTTTTTCTTTAGATAAAAATTCACAAACGGAAACAGCCAATTTTGCCACTTTATTTCTTCATATATTGTTGCTCTGTGAAAAAATTTGAAAATCTTAAGGCCATGTGATGAGTGGGTCACGTGACCAGATTCCTACCTTACCACCACTTTTTTTGTTTCCAAACTTATTATCACACTAAACGCCACATCGAGTTGAAAATTTAGAACACTAAATAAGAAGCACTAAGAACTGTGGGTCTCACGAGTAAAAATGCTTCGACTTGAGTTCGACTTGGTTATGTCTTGAGTTCGTCTCCAAGACATCGATGTCTGGCTACGTCTCAAAATTGAGTTGAGACATAGGCCTTCGTCTTACTTTTATGGCCACGACAGTTAAAACGGCGTTTACTTGTCTCAAGTCGAGCCTTGACTTCGCTGAGATGGTCGAACCTTTTTCGGCTCATAAGTGAGATTAAAATTGATGGATGAATAATTTTTAATTATTAAATTAGTTATTTTCAATTGAAAAATTCATAATATGTGGTTCTGAACGACTGTAACCCTTAAAAATTCGATTCAAAAATATAAAAATTGTCACTTTCTAAAAGGATCTCCTAAGCCGTTAGAAATAGGTAAAAGCAAACAAAACTTTAGGTATCATCGTCAAACAAGTATAATACAAATGAAAATTCGTAAATAAGTTGATTGAATATATATATATATATATATATTGCATAAAACAGTAAGAATAAAATCTCCCATCTCTCGACACGGCCCAATATATAAAAAAATGGTAATTCGTCTAATTACTTTTCTTATATTCTTAAATTATAAATAGAAGATTATAATGTTAAATTCAAATTCTGCTATATGAAAAAAATCTCCCTTTTTTTGACATTGTCCAATGCATGAGAAAATGTAAATTCATCTAATTACTTTTTCTTATTTTTTCGAAATATTAATAGGGGATTACAACGTGGAATTTCAACTTTGTATTAATAAATACCTTAACTATGAGCATACAATCTCCCAACTGTCGATAAGGCTCAATACATACAAAAAAAGCGTGTATTGGGCGATATCGGGAGGTGAAAAAGAAAGTTTTTCTCCTTCCGATATTGCTCAATAGACAAAAAAATGTGAACTCGTTTCATTACTATTTTTATGTTCTTGCATTATTAATAGAGGATGCTAACTTGAAATTTAAACTTTGTAATTATAAATACATACCTTAGCCTATACCGTATATGTACCTTACCCTGACTTATATATACCTTAGCTATAAGAATAAAATCTCCAGCCTCCCGATATGGCCCAATACATACAAAAAAATATTTCGTGTGTCAGGCCATAGCGGGAGGTACGACATCTTATTCTTATAGCTAAGGTATTTATTTATACAAAGTCTAAGTTTTACGTTCTAATCCTCTATTATTAATTCCAGA
>NC_046657.1:4114961-4127536 GCF_010883055.1 Belonocnema kinseyi
ATCCTCTATTATTAATTCCAGAACATAAATAAAAAATAAATACACCAGTCCACATACGATTATGAGCACAGTTTAGTGTTAAATATTATAAACCTGTGCTACTTTTTGGTCACACGGTATATATATAAAAAAAATGTGTACATAATATATACATGACTATTTTTATTTGAGGAATGATTAGCTGATTCTATATATCATATTGCTTTTCTCATATATAACCTGTAACTCTATATATAAGTGAAAAACCTCGTATTGGGCAGTATCGGGAGGCCTCTCGGTAAAGGACAATCTATGGAAAGAAATGAAACAAATGGGCGATTTTGGAATTCATCTCGTTCAGATAAAAACTCAATTATTTGGTTGAAAAATTAATTATTTTGTTAAAAATGTAACTTTTAGTAAATAAGTCCTCTATTCTATCACAAGTTCAATTACTTTGTTAGAATTGATTTTTTTTATTTGAAGGTTCATCTCTTTCGTTGAAAATACATTTTTGAAACTGAAAATTTAAAAATTTTTACCATTTGGTTGAAAGTTGAACTCTTTCATTGAAAACTCATATTTTTCGATTAAAAAATTCAACTTTTTGTAGTTAATTTGTCTTTTTGACTTTATAATTAAACAATTTCGTTGAAAATTCATGTATTTTGTTTAAAATTTGTCTTTTTTTGCGGATCATTAATTTTTTTGGTCACGAATTCATCTCATTGGTTGACAATTCAACAAGTTTGTTGAAAATTTATTTTTCCTGTTAAAAATGATTTATCTTTATCTGAAAATGTAACTATTATAGGCTTTATTCAAAATTAATCGTATATATTGGTTAAGTTGAAAAATCGTTTTTTATCAAACATTAATCTTCTTGGTCGAAAATTCACTTTTTCCTTTGAAAAAGTAACCATTTTGTTGAAAACTCGTCTTTTTTTCTTTTAAATTCAATTTTTTATCACAGTTTTTATCTGGAAATTGAACTATTCCATTTTCGGTTGAATTTTTATCCTGTACATTGTATTAGTTAAAACAGTAATTATTTTATAGAAAATTAATTTATTTGTTTTCGATTATTAATTTTTTTTTGAAAGAATTTTTAAATCAAATTTTTCAAATTGAATTTAAGGTATTATTTTTAACCCATTCAATTGGAAATTTTTTAATTAAAAAAAGAAAAGGACCCCGCACCAAATGTACAGGAAAATGGCCACCGGTGAAAAATTCTAAAAAAATTTTTTTTTTGTATTTTTGAACCTGCAAAGCAATAATTCGAAGGAACAAAGTAAAAAAAAAATGGACAGTTTTTTACGAACAATTGTCAAAGTTTCAATTTTTACATGTATTTTAATAGAAAAATGCTGATTTTCGTGAAAAGTTTTTTTTCTCCTAAACTAATAGTTGGATTTGGTTCAAACTTGCACATTTTTACTATCATGCCTACCAAAACAAAAGGTTCATATCCAAGATCTAGAAACATAAACGGTTTATGGGGTATACACCATGATATAAAGGTGTTTTCATACCTCAAACACCCAAGTATGGAAATTATCATTTCTTAGTAACTAAAGTCACAAGGTATTTTTTATTCAATTACTAGGGTATGAAATAACTTTCAGATAAGTAGAGGAAGTGTCATTTCAAGGGGTTGTTTAATCATCCCTTATTTAGAGATCGGTATTTGAACCGGATAAAGTACCAGAGATTTTTTATTATAACATTGATGAACTGAATCACTTTAAAATATATACAGGTAGCATTTTTTATTAGGATTTGTATTAGAATTTATTTACAGATTTATTTAATCATCCCCTAATTATTAAATCAAGGAAATCGATATTTGAAAAAGGGTTAAAGTACCAAAGATTTTTTATTATAACATTGATGAACAGAATCACCTTTAAATATATACAGATAGGGTTTTTTAGCGTTTTTTAGCAGGATTTGCATTAGAATTTATTTTTAGGGTCATTTAAGTGATTCTGTTCATCAATGTTATAATAAAAAATCTCTGGTAATTTATCCCGTTTAAATACCGATTTCCTTGGTTCAATAATTAGGGAATGATTAAATCACCCTGGCAATAAATTCTACTGCAAATCCTGATAAATAAGGCTACCTGCATATGTTTTAAGGTGATTTTATAAGTCTGATCTTTGATGATTTATTCCTTACGAAAAGTTAATTTTTCTGCTTCTCTAAATAAGGAATGATTAAACAACCCATGGACATGCACACTTCCTCTACTTATCTGAAAGTTATTTCATACCCTAGTAATTGAATAAAAAATACCTTGTGACTTTAGTTAAGAAGAAATGATAATTTCCATACTTGGGTGTTTGAGGTATGAAAACACCTTTATATCATGGTGTATACCCCATAAACCGTTTATCTTTCTAGATCTTGGATATGAACCTTTTGTTTTGATAGGAATGATAGTAAAAATGTGCAAATTTGAACTAAATCCAACTATTAGTTTAGGAGAAAAAAAAACTTTTCAAGAAAATCAGCATTTTTCTATTAAAATACATGTGAAAATTGAAACTTTTACAATTGTTTGTAAAAAAACTGTCCATTTTTCTTACTTTTTTCCTTCGAATTATTGCTTTGCAGGTTCAAAAATACAAAAAAAAAATTTTTCAGAATTTTTCACTGGTGGCTATTTTACTGTACATTTGGTGCGGGGTCCTTTCGTTAATTATTAGCAATATAAAACAATCCATCATAAGCAACTATTAAAAACTATACACATTTGAACAGAATCGTTCGAAATAGAAAGCCTTGAATTGTTAAAATTGTAATCAGCTAAATTTTAACATTGAACGCTACAATTTTAATTTAAAAAAAGATTAAAAATTAAATTAAAACTTGAAATTATTTCAAGTAATTTGAAACACGATGTAGATTTTTTCAGATTTAAAAAAAAAGCTTTTTAAGAATTGTAAGATATTTAAAAAGAATAACGAAAACTGTTGTCATTGCTAAGAAAATTGAAAATAATTTTTTATTTTGAAAAATTAATTTTAAGTGAGTATTTGAAAATATTAAAAAAATTAAAAAAAAATGGTTTTATATGTCTTTCAGGGTTTTGTCAATGAGCCAATATATTTATTTATATATATACGGTTCAAAATTGTTGTTTTTTTTTTATTACATAACCTTCCTTCCAATTTAGTAATTTAAGTTTTCAAAGTTTGTAGTTTATCCATGGATCAATTGCAGGTTCTCTACTCTACTTGGATAATTTTTTGACAATACATGTAAAAATTTATGTACTCACAACATTGCTAAAACTTTTTTTTCTGCGAAATTGGTAAAACACATTTCGAAGTTTTATTTATTTTTTTCCTAACAGGTGTAATTGAGATTTTTTAAATTCTAATTTCATAGTAATAATAGTTACATGATACAAATGTTAAAAACTTAACCAATGCCCAAAAAATTATATATTTTTATAAAGATTTTTCCTTATATTTTACAAACTAAATAATTACTACATCTGTTTAAGAAAGCGATAAGGTGCGTTGTCAAAAATTATCCACATATTTCTTCAAAGTGTTTTTCTTTTAAAATATTGATATAAATATTTATAGATAGGTAACACAGATAGATATATAATACAAATATTTACCTTTCTCTTTTTAGTTTATAAAATATCACAGACTAAAGAAAAACTTGGAGAATTTCCTGATAATTCACGTTATCATTTTATCAGTTATTAAAATTCAAATATTCAAAACATTGTCAAAATCTCGTTTGATAAAATATTCAATTATTTGGTTGAAAAATTAATTGTTTTGTTAAAAATATAACTATTTTGTAAAAAAGTCCTCTTTTCTATCAAAAGTTTAACTACTTTGTTAAAATTTATTTTTTTTATTTAAAGGTTCATCTCTTTTGTTGAAAATTTAACTGTCCTGATGAAAATATGTTTTATGGGTTATAGAAAATACATTTTTGAAACTGACAATTAATCTATACCATTTTTGTGTAGAAAACCCATGTATTTTGTTAAAAATTCGTTTTTCTTTGTAGAAATTAACTTGTTTGATGGAAAATTGATAATTTTTAGTTAAAAATTAAAGTTTTCGCTTGAGATGTCAACTTTAAATTTTTTTGGTTGCAAAGTCGTTTTGTTGTAAATGCCATGTATATTGTTTAAAATTAAAATCATAATTTTTGGGTGGAAAATTCGATTATTCACTTAAACTTGAAATACTTAGTAATAAAATTATTTTTTTCTTATTGAGGATTCATAATTATAGTTGGAACTTCAACTATTTGCCTTCAAATGAACTTTTTTGTTAAAAATTTTACTGTTTTGTAAAAAATGCATCTTTTAGTCGTTAAAAGTCAACAATTTGATATATTTTTGGGTTAAAAATTCAGCTTTTTTGTAGGCTCTTTTTGACTTATAAATAAAATAATTTCGTTAAAAGTTGATATATTTTGTTGGAAATTGACCTTGTTTGGTAGAAATTTAATCTTTTTGATTGAAAATGTATAATTTTGGGTAAAAATGCTATTGTTTGGTTGAAATATGAACTGTACTTATTCTTGGGCTTAAAAGTCGATTATTTTACTACTAGGCAGTCTGATAAGTACCTGAAAATTCTAAGAGATGGCATTAGTGTTCACTAATGTGAACCATTTTCGTCGAGCTTGATCCTTCAAATGACGCCTGTCAAAACTTCAGTCATTTATGTTTACGCATTTACAAGTTACAGCACTGAGAAAAGACTAACCTCCGAGTTTTTTTTTTTGATATGGAAAAATCTGAGTTTCGAGTTTTGATCAAACACTACTATATTTGCAAGAAAACGATATCCGAGACCAAGGCCAAGCTGGGTAAGTATTACCCGGACTCTGCACCGTCGATTGGAATGATTCATAAGTGGCTTACCGAGTTTCGTTGTGGCCGTACGAGCACAGTTGATGCTGAACGATCTGGGCGCCCGAAAGAGGTCACTACACCAGAAAATGTCGAAAAATCCATGATATGATGTTGAATGATCCCAAAGTGAAATTGAGAGAGGCAGCTAATGTTGTAGGCATATCATTGGAACGTGTGGGCAATATCGTGCATTCAGTTTTGGGCATGAAGAAGCTCTGCGCGCGATGGGTACCGCGTTTGCTTAAAGTGGACCAAAAACGAATTCGTGTGACAACTTCCCAGCAGAATTTGGCATTATTTTCGCGTAAGGCGACCGAGTTTTTGCGCCGATTCATAACCATGGATGAAACCTGGATCCACTACTACACTCCTGAGTCAACGCAACAGGCAAAACAGTGGGTTCCAGCGGGCCAAAGTGCTCCGAAGCGTCCAAAAACGCAACAGTGGGTCGGAAAGGTTTTGGCCTCCGTATTTTGGGATACACATGGCATAATATTCGTGGACTATCTTGAAAAAGGTAAAACCATAACCGGAGCATACTATTCATCATTATTGAACCGCTTAAGAATCGAAATCGCCAAAAAGCGACTGCATTTGAAGAAGAAAAAACCGCTTTATCATCACGAAAATGCGCCTGTTCATTCATGCTTAGTTGCACAAGCAAAATTGCACGAAATCTGATTCGAATTGGTTCCTCAGCCACCGTATTCACCAGACCTGGCCCCCAGCGACTATTACTTGTTGCCTAACCTTAAGAGATGGCTCACCGGTAAGCGATTTTACTCAAATGAGGAGCTCATAGCTGAAACTGAGGCGTATTTTGGAGACCTTCTGATCGAGTACTTTTTGGATGGTATCAAAAAGTTAGAAAATCGTTGGACTCGCTGTATCGACCTAAAAGGAGAGTATGTTGAAAAATAATACCGACTTTGGTCAAAAAAACGTCTCCGTGTTTCATTTTTCAGGGACTTATCAGACTGCCTAGTAAGAGTTAAACTACTTTGTGAAAAAGAACGCTTTTCTAACAACGTTTTATAATTATGTTTGAAAATTCAAGTATTTTGTTAAAAGTGTAACTCCTTGATTGAAAACTAATATTTTTCGCTTAAAAAATTCAACTTTTTGTAGATAATTCGTCTTTTTGATTTTAAAATTAAATAATTTCGATGAAAATTCATGTATTTTGGTTAAAATTTGTCTTTTTGTACATAATTAATTTTCTTGGTCGAAAATTCATCTTATTGGTTGACAATTTAACAACTTTGTTGAAAATTAATGATTTTTGTTAAAAATTATTTTTGTTAATGTGAAAATGTAACTATTCTAGGATTGATTAAAAATTAATCGTTTTTATGCGGAAATTGAACTATTCCATTTTTGGTTGAAACTTTATCTTGTACATTGTATTAGTTAAAACAATAACTATTTAATATAAAATTAATTAATTTGGTTAAAAAGTAACCTTTTGGGTTCAAAATTGATATATTTTGTTAATACGATTTTTTTCCTAACACTAAAAAAAATGCAAAATTAAAAAATTGCTTTAAAATCGTCCTGATCCTTTTTTTTTAATTTTAAAGTCTGTTCAAATAGTCACTTGAATTTAATTTTTTAAAATAAAAATCATTTTCAATTTTCTTAGCAATCACAACAATTTTTTTTAATCTTTTTAAATATTTTACAATTCTCAAAAAGCTTATTTTTTTATCTGAAAAAATATGCATCGTGTTTCAAATTATTTGAAATAATTTCAAGTTTTAAATTAATTTTGAATCTTTTAAAAAATTAAAATTGTAGCATTGAGAGTTAAAATTTAGCTCATTACCATCTCAAAAATTCAAGGCTTTCTATTTGGAACCATCATGTTCAAATATGTATAGTTTTCGATAGTTGTTTATAATGGATTGTTTGAAATGAACGGTTAACTATTACTAATAATTAACGAAATTTTCTTTTTTTAATTACAAAATTCCAAATTTAATGGGTTAAAAATAAAATTTCTTTAGACTGAAATAATATTTGAAGTCATCCTTGAAAAGATTGAATGTAAAGGAAGAAGGGTGAGTGAAGACAAAGGTGTGAAGGGTGAAAGTGAGTAGTTTGAAGTGAAAATTTGGAGCGTGTGGAGTTTTTGAGGTTAGGAGTGAAAAAATAGTTGTTCGGTCAGGGGGGCAAGAGGTAGGTGATAAAGGCCCGGGTGGGGAGGGTAGCGGACTCAGGTACGGGCAAGCAACGTGGAAGGCCCTCAATTTTACAGCGCCTTAACAAGCTAGGCAACGCGGGTTCGAACAGAAGTCTGGATGAATGGCAAAAAAAGGCAAGCGCGACTAACAGTGAAGGGGAGGACAAAAGAAAAAGAGTGGCTAGGAAAGATGAGGTAGAAAGGGACCAGGATAACACGAGAGGTAGAATTAAAAGGAAAACACCAGAGAGAGATAGGGGGGATGGGGGGATGTTTGAAAAATTGGAATCTCTCATTAAAGGATTTAGAGAGTAAACAAGAAAGAGATTAGATGACATGAATATGTATATGAATAGGCAGGGAAACGATGTAAGGGGGAAGTGAAAAAGGTCAGAGAAAAATGGGAAGAATGGAATAAACGTTGGAAGGAGGAGAAAGACAAGGTTTGTGGTAAGCTAGAGAGTATTGAGAATGGACAGAGAGAGGTTGAACAGAAAATGAGGAAATAGTTAAAGGGAATGAAAAGAACGTCCGAAGTTAGAATGAAAGATTGAAAAAAAGACTCAGTGAGATTGAAGGAAGATTAGAAGGGGAAGAAAGGGCAAAGAGGAAAAATAACATAGTAGTTAAGGGATTAAAAGTGGAGAGTGAAACAGGAGAAGTGGAAATAACAAATCTTTGCGAGACATTCGACTGCAGGTAAGGGTAGAAGGAGTTAAGAGAATAGAAGGGACAAAGGAAGGAAAAGAAGGAATGTTTCAAGTAAAAGTGGGGAGTAAGGAGGAGAAAAAGAAAATTATGGAGGGAAAAAATTATTGAGAGGAAGAAGGGAAAAAATTGAAGAAGATCTGACATGAAGGGAGAGGAAAAGGAGATGGCAAATAGAGCAGAGGGTTTGGGTAGAAAGGTAAACGGGCCATATAGTGTGGATAGGGAGAGCCATGTTATGGATAAATAGGGAGGGATGGTGCTGGGATGAGGAATTAGAAGAATTAAGGAAAAAAGTCTTTAGAAAGGTAGGGGGAAGGTAGACGAAAAAGAGTCTAGAAATAAATCAGAGGGGTTTCCAAACGGCAAAGGGGAAACAAAGTGAAGAGGAAAGAAGAGGGAAGGAAAGAGAGGAACGTGAAAATAGCTTTTTGGAATCTGTCAGGTTTGAAGAACAAGGATAAAGGATTTTGGGAGGATTTTGGGTTACCGAAAGGTTATGTGTGGACAATGCAAAAAGCAAGAAAAGAACACGTTAAGGGGAGAGGGATGGGCGGCATGGTGTCAGGGGTGAAAAAAGAATGAGCAGTAAAAGGGAGAAAAGATGGGGACATGGAGGAAAAGGATGGAACAATGATAAGAAAAATTATAATTGGAAAAGTAGAAATAGCGGTGGTGTGTGTATACAGAAAAAGAGGAGAAGAGGAAGGGTGGAGAGTAATAAGGAGGTGGATGGAGGAAAAGAAGGAAGAATTGGTTTTAATAGGAGGGGACTTAAATACATGGACTGTCGAACAAGGGGGAGGGTTATGGGATGAAGAAAAGGAGGCATTTATAAGGAACTCTAAACATAGATAGACGGACAGGGAGGGGAGGAAGTTACTAGACATGATAGGAGAAACAGGATGGTTTATATGCAATGGCAATATGATAGGAGATAAGAAAGGGGAGATCATATTCATAAGAAAGGGGGCAACAGTAATAGACTACATCTTGGCTGAAGAAATAATGCGGCATATGATAGGGAGTATGAAGGTAGGGAATGAGATAGGGTCCGAGCACTTCTCAGTCGTAGTTACACTAAGAAGAGGCGCCAGTAAGCGCGGCAGAGGGAGAAAGGAAAAAGGGTGAAAAGAAACACGAAAATGAGAGTCTGAGAAGTAGATAAATTAAAAGAGTTTAATCAAAAGATGGAAAAGAAGAAGGTTAGGTATGAAAAAGAGGAGGGAATAGACTTGCTAATTGAAAGGTTGAAGGGGTCCATTGAAAAGATAAAGGATGAGCTGGGTACTAATGAAGAAAGAGTAGGAGGAAAGAGAGGCTGATGGGACGAGGTATGTTGGGAGAGTAAAGAGAGAATAAAAGAGTGTGTGAGCAAATGGAGAAGAGGGGAAATGGAGAAGGAGGAGTATAAAAGGAGAAAAAAAGAACATGAGTAGATGCTGGACATAAAAAGACAAAGGGGAAAGGAAAAATATAAAGCAGAAGTAAAAAAAGCGATCAAAGAAGGTAGGGTGTGAGATATGATAAATAGGGATAGAGGGGGAAAGAAGGGCGTTAACGAAGAAATAGAAATGGAGGAATTGACGGATTATTTTAGGGGTCTACTGGGGGGAGAGCAAAATAAGGTCAAAGGGAAAGAGTTTAGGATAGTCCAAGGAGAAATGAAGGAAGGGAACGACATAACAAGAGAAGAAGTAGATGAGGTGGAGAACGAAGCGATAAAGTTTGGAGGAGAAGGGATTAGGGATGGGATGTGGAAGATCTGCCACAAGGTCTGGAAAGGGGAAGGTTGGCCGGAAGAGTGGACGACGGGACTGGTGGTACCGCTTGTCAAGAAAGGGGAAGGAAAGAAGGTAAAGGAATACAGAGGGATCACTCTCATGTCAGTCGGCTATAAAATATATGTAGAAATCTTAAGAAAATGGTTGGAGAGTCAGGTAGAACAAAAAGAAAGTATCCCACATAATCAGACCGCATTTAGGAAAGGGATGGGAACTATAGACAACATCTACATACTTGACTATTTACTTAACAGAAATTTGGGGAAAAAGAAAGGGAAACTAGTCGCTTTGTTCGTAGATTTAAGCATCATTTGACTCAGTGAACAGAAAAGTGCTATGGCAGGCAATGAAAGAGAAGGGCGTAGAGGAAAACTTGGTGGAGAAGATAAAGGAAATTTTTACTGAAACCAGAGTTAGGGTGAAAATAGGAAAGAAAAAAGGGCAGGTTTTCTGGATAGGCCGATGTCTAAGGCAAGGGTGTCCGTTGAGTCGGTTAATATTTAGTATCCTACTGGCAAACTTAGAGGAGAAACTAAAGGAGAAAGGAAAAGATGGAACGGTTTTAGGTAATAGCAAACTATACTCTCTAGCAGACGCGGACGATGTAGTTCTATTAGCAGATGATAAGATGGGAATGAACCTAATGATGAGAATCTTCGCAGAGTATGTGGGAACAAAAGAGGATGGAAGGAACATGGGAAAGAAGAGCATGTCTGAGCGATTTCTGAGGTGGGTAATGGGGGTTAGCTGGAGTTGCCCAGGATATATGTTAAAAGAAGAGTTAGGAAGAGAAAATATGGTAACTAGAGAAATTAAAAGAGCCTGGAGGTTTGAAGTGAAGCTAAAAAGGGCAAAAGGAAGTAGAATTGCACAAGCATGTTTCGCGCGAAATTTGGAAGAATAAAGCGAGAGGTAATGTGGGAAATTCAAAATTGGAGGAAGAAAGGAAAGAAAAATGAGAAGGGTGTGTAATATTCTAAAGGGGTTATGGACTGGCAGGACATAGAGTTAGAGCTATTGGTTAAACAAGGAGAAGAAAGATGGACAAAGATTATAGATTCGAGGTAAATGATGGTATATGATGGTCAAAGGCTTGACGGAACCAGAATATCTGTGAAAAATAAAAAAGGAAGAAAAATGGAGTAGCGTTGTACGGTTCAGAATGGGAGAAGGAGTGAGAGCATGCAGATATTGGATGGATGCAGAGAAGAATTTATGCAGAGTATGTGGATACGAAATGAAGTCATGGGCACATGTATTAGAGAGATGTACAGGAGAGGAAGAGGGACAGTTGTGTGTGGATGAGTGTGTAAAATGGATCTTGGATGGTAGTGGACAGGGAGTGATGTGGATGAAGAAACTGGAAGAAGTAAGGGAAAGCAAGTGAGTAGTGCAGAGCCAAACGGGTGATTCTAAAAGGGACAGTAAAAAACGAAAATTGTTTTCAATATCGTGGAAAATGCCTTTTTTATGGCAAGAGGAAATGGAAGCCCTGGAAGCTCGCTCATTTTAGGAATTAATTTCACTACTGTTACTATTATTTATCCTACGTAATGCGAAAGAGTAGAATATAAGTAGTAGTTAAGTAAGACTAAGGATGGAATTGTAATTATATGTACAGGGAGCGGGGGTCCTCAAAACCGTGAAAGGGAGAGATTTAATGCATACATACATACACATACACAATTTTTGTTAATCTTTCTAAATATTTTACAATTCTCAAAAAGCTTAATTTTTTTTAAAATCTACAGAAATCTACATCGTGTTTAAAATTATTTGAAATAATTTAAAGTTTTAAATTAACTTTGGATCTTTTTTTAAATTAAAATTGTAGCATTCAGAGTTAAAATTTAGCTCATTACAATTTAACAATTCAAGGCTTTCTATTTCAAACCATTCTGCTTAAATGTGTATAGTTTTTAATAGTTTTTATAATGGATTCTTTTAAATGAACGGTTAAATGTTGCTAATAATTAACGAAATTTCCTTTTTCTTATTAAAAAAATTCAGATTGATTGGGTTAAAAATAAAATTTTTTTAGACTGAAATAATATTTGAAGTCATTATTGAAAATAATTTTAAAAACTAATATCTATTAATTCTTTAATTCTGAACGGATTCAGAATCATCTTGTAAAATTAATTATTTTTTAATTTTTAATACCTCAAATTCAATTAAAAAAATCTTATTTCAAAATCCATTCAATTAAAAAAAATTATAATCGAAAACAAATTAATTAATTTTCTATAAAATAATTGGTGTTTTAACTAATAAAATGTACAGGATAAAATTTCAACCGAAAATGGAATACTTCAATTTCCAGATAAAATCTGTGATAAAAAATTGAAATGAACAAGAAAAAAACAAATTTTCAACAAAATGGTTACTTTTCCAGGGAAAAGGTGTATTTTCGACCAAGAAGATTAATGTTTCATAAAAAAACGATTTTTCCACAAAAATGAAAATATTTAAAAAACTGAATTCGAAGATGCTATAAAATATCATAACGGCCGTCCCCGGACTCTTTTTTGAGGGATATTAACAAAAAAAAATGTTGTGCTAAATAAAAGTTGTATAAATTATTTTCAGGTTATGTCGTTTTTCATCTCTGCCATTCCGATAATTTGTAAATGACTTATGAAATAAAATTGATTAAATATTTATTATTCTAGAAAAAAAGCCGGGGGAACCTGAAACTGGTAAAATCGACAATTTTATAAGTATCACAAGCTCTTAAACTTTCAATTAAATAGTGAAATTTTTTAAATTTTCAGTTTCAAAAATGTATTTTAAATGAAAGAGATGAATCTTCAAATAAACAAATAAATAAATTCTAACAAAGTAGTTGAACTTTTGATAGAAAAGAGGACTTTTTTGACAAAATAGTTACATTTTCAACGAAATGATTAATTTTTCAACGAAATAATGGAGTTTTTATCCAAACGAAATGAATTCCAAAATCGTCAATTTCTTTCATTTCTTTCAAATCCGGATCAAGATATAAATAATACTATTATAA
>NC_046657.1:4127636-4141275 GCF_010883055.1 Belonocnema kinseyi
TATTTTATATAAAATAATTTTTTTCTAATTCGCAACAGACATAGATTTGAACTTTGACATGCTGGTCCCTTCTGGTTTAAACAAAACATGCGCTTGGAAAATCTTTTATTTCGGATGTCAGTGTGTGTCATTTGTCGATATTTTTATTATTGTGGTGTTAAAAAAGCGACACCTATTTGAGCGAGGCCGAGATTTTTTAGATCCGATATCAAGACAGTATCGTATGAAATGGCATCATATGTAACAATTATTTTAAATTCATGGTGAGATGATTGCAGTTTAGTCACGTTTTATTCGCTCGACTCGAAAAGACCCTGCGATTGGACAGCGGGCACCTACTGGAATTTGAGTGACTTCTTCTGTGGTTAATTGGAAGACCTTGCCGCTTTCCATATTTATTTTCGCTCGTCTTACACGGCCACTGAACACTGTATATATTCCACTAAGAACATTATAACTCTCCAATATTGCAAAAACGTTACCATCGGATGTTGATAATACAATTTGCTGTTCGGTTGGCACATTCTCATAGGTATGCTTTCCTATTTTCACTTGAAGTAGTTTTTCGGCAGGAAAAGTGTATTTTTGTAGTTCAAAGATCAGGCGCGGATTCTTCAAGGACGTAAGGCGAATAAATCTAAGATGATGAAGTCCTAGTCCCATAGGAAGCCTTATTGGAGGAACCCTAGACCTGGAATGAGAAGGATTCTTCACGAGTGTAGACCTTACAGTAGGAGACTTGGACCTGACACGGAGTGGAGGCTCGGCAGGAGAAGGATACGCTCCAGGTGACTTATTTCTGTCAGAAGAATTAGAAGGTCTGCCACGAGAAATACCAGGAATAGGTTCGCCATTAGGTAAGAAATCGAACTGTGTACTTAATTCTGCAACAGAAATGAGAGGATTCTAATGTTTTTAAGTTGGAACTTCATTAGCACAAAAAAAAATAAAGTGTTAATGAAGCACCAATATCAGGGTACCCTATACCTGCAACAAAAATTACCCTTGCAGTGTGAATGTTGCACCGCAATGTAGGGTACACATTTCCAATCACTTCGGGTATGAAGTGTACATCACTTAGGGTACGAAGTACCCACTACTTTGGGTATGACGTGTCCGCTTCTTGGGGTTAGAAATGAGAAACGTCATTCGACACATAATCTTCTCGTTCGTAACTTCTTAAATACTTTTGAATATTTAAATTAGTCATGTTTAAATGCGTTGCTTATTATTTTGACAGCTTTGCTAATTGTACGTCATGAGCATTGAAGTTTAGAAGGTGCGTTGTTCACACTTTGTAAAATTGATCCATTAGGTATTTCAGACTAGGTGGGTCTATCCAAGATGTCTGCACGCTGAGGGCCAAACAATAATACCAAATACATGGGACGAAAGTTTATTTTTATAATAACTTGGAAATCATTATTTTTAAGATAAGTGTATTCAGATTTTTTTATAAAACTAATAAATTGAATAATGAAATTGATATTTTTTTTGTAATTGTGAAAAATAATTTGTTCTTAAGTTATTAACTAAATTAAGTTTTATCCTCTGGGATTTGTATTATTATTATTTGGCCATCATAGTACAGACATCTTGACAGCTGATGTCACAAATTAAGATACTTTATATAAGAAATCTTAGCGCATATATAACTGGAGGGAACCAGACAATGGCAGCGTTATTGGCAAAAAAAGAGAAACAAACTATAAGTTAGTGGGATAAGCTATTTCTCTCGCGCAGAAATCCGAGTAAAGATTAAAGAGCTATTTATGGAGGAAAATTGTAAAGACCAATAACGTTGATGTGCGAGAGAGATAGCTTGTCCCCAACCCCAGTCAGTGGTGGAAGAACGCGGATATCTCTGGCATGCGCAGTAGTTATCCCTATGGATTGTTAGGTTTTGTAAGGCTATATGTCAATTTAAAAATACAAACTATCACTACTGCGCATGCATAGAATTAAAAAATACGAGAACTGAATCTACAATTACGTATGGACCATAGAACTATGCCATATTAATAATAATTTATTTTTTGTCGATATTTAAATTTTTACTCAATTCTCGTACTGTTTGTTTCGTAATTATTAAAATGGAAATAACAGAATCTCGATTTAAACTTCCCGCTAACAAAGTACGCAAATTTATATTTATAACTCGAGCAATACACCTTTTGTTGGCTATAAATAATGCCTTGAAAAATATAGTAAACATTCTAAACATTCATGCGTTAGAAAGAGAGATTCGATAAACTAGATGAGAGGACATCGGAGTCCCACCCCTGGTAATTTGAATCATGCTCATAACTAGAAACTTAGTTTCACGAAGTGGAATTCACATACCTTCAGTTTTTCTAAGACTATGGCTAAGACTATGGTATGCCGTACCCCAAATTCGAGAGATATCTGAATCCCTATCGAGGTACAGGGAACACCGTTATAATTTTACCTGAAGCAAAATATACCCTCAAGTTTTTACTGTCAGTGTACAAAAAAATAATTAAAACGGTTGCTTGTTTCTCGAAATATTACAATTTTGCAGTTAAATATAAACTAGTGCCGTGCATAAAAGTAAATATTCAATTGTGTAGAGAAAATAGGAAGAATAGTTTCACGGCTCTCGAAATCGAATAGGTTTACAATTATAATGATATATTAACATGTGAATTCCATAAGCGTTTCACAACACAGAAAAAAAAGTTAAAGGTTACATCGATTCAAGGTGAAGAAGCTACTACAACAATTAACCTTGTCAGCTAAACTTAACACAAAACGAAGATAATGCCGCGTTTCGAACCTTCGCTCGATAATGCTTTGCCTTAAAATATCTCCATTTTTATTTGAAATGTAAGAAGGGTTAAAACACCAGGGTATCCAGTTTGTGTTTATTAAACTCAAGCAAAATCGCGATTTAAAGAGTTACAGTTGCTCTTCATTAAGTGATGTAAAATAAGTTATAGTTTGTTTAAAATAGTCAAGGCTATTTTAGAGAAGATTTATGAGTAAAAACATCGTTTTATTTGTGCTTTTTGTTGAAGATTGTATGGCCTACTCCGATTTTCTTAATATTAGGTAGGGCTTCTTTCAGGGACTGTAGAAGAAGGAATTTCGGAGAGGTGTGGTGCCCCCACTATTTACCGAAAAGCTGGCTCGCTCGAAAAGTAAGCGAGTCTCTCAATAATAGCGCTCTGACTCAACTTGAGTTTTGTTATTCGTATTGTGCGTAAGCGCTTATAAATGCACTAAAATACACTAAAATCGATACTAGCTGTTGCTCAAAAAGATTTTACGAATCGATGAATGAAAAACAGTGCACTTATTATTATTTTTGGTATTTTCTCATGAACAACATGAAAAATTCATTAATAATCAAACTTCAGCGAACGCTCTTATTAAGAAGCCTCAAAATTAATCCCGTAACATTTAAAACAAGCAGGGTAGTGGCGGTACTGCTCGATCACAGATTAGGGCAAGCGCTTTTATTGAAAACACTCTTATTGAGAAAAACGACTGTAGTTTCACTTGGCACAACTGACAACTTGATGTAGTGTATGAGGTCAGACTCCTAACCTAAGTCAAAATTTCACCAAAATAAATTTAATGTTTAACCTCTGTATACTGTATGAAAAAAATTAATAAAAAGGAGGCTTTTGATCCGGTAGACTCATTTACTCCGAAATCAAAGCTTGACTGCTCCACAGGGGGCAGCCTACAATGTACAGTACATACTTCTAGCACTGATGACAACCATTTTTGTTGTCACTGTGAAAGAAAAAATAACCGTCCTCTCCGTAAGGGAGAGGAACCGTAGCGGTACAAATTGGAGAGAGCCCGCTTGTTGCGGCTTTGCAACATAAACTAAGGCAAATCCTAAGCAAATTCTCAGGCTTGTTCTAAGGGCAATATGCAGAGGCCAGAAACTTTTGGAGGTGCCCTAAATTAGCCTAGAATAGATTCAGTTGGGAAATCTTTATGATGCAGATTAATTTGCATCGCAGCAAATGTGACTCAGCGCTTTCAATGAGGCTTATGTCACTAGTGAATTGCCGTAATTAGCTGCTTGTCCTAATCTAAGAACTCTGGTTGTACTAGGACACTATAAATTAAAGGGGTCACGCGAAAAAACACCAAGAGTTTGCGTAACCGCCAGGGGCAAGGCCAGGAGATTTTATTTTAAATCATAAGTAATGTTATCATTTACCAAGGAACCATAATAAAAAATCAGGAGGATTATGCTATTTACAAGAAGAATTCGAGTGGAGTTGGGAAGGGATTCTTTATTCCTATTAAGTTCCTAAAGCATTCGAAAATGTATAGCCCAACGGGATATACATTAAATATCCTCTGAATTCAACTTAGCAATTAATTCAGAGATATTTTTGCATATTTATGCATATTAATGGGAATTATTTACTTGAGTTAATCTCCAACATCAGAACTGAAGGATTGAATATTTTGGGGGAAAGCATTGAATCCTAAGGAAAACACGACTGATCTCAGCTCCGTCTGATGACTCGTCTTTGCTTATAGTTACTCATGGTCCACGATATCAAATGCCGTGAAGGAAACGAGCAGGGCACCATTGTAACGTCCTTTTTAAAATCAGTAGAAACTTTGAGTGAGGCCGGAATAGTTCTGTCTCCCGCACGGAAGCCGGAATTTAAAGGATCAACAAGATTGTTGGACCTTATGTAATCCGTTAATTGGTTATGGAAAATACATTCTAGGAGTTTAGTGATTGAACTCAAAATAAAGATAAGGGGAAAATCTTTAGAAAAGGTTGGGTCGTAAACTTCTAGAATTGACTTTCCTCATGCAAGAGCAAGGCGCAAATTATTCTAGCCCGGCGGAGTTTGCTGGACATATTTTGAATTTTAAAGCGTATATAATATTATTGGAAAAAATTAAATTTCCCATCTTTTTATAATACAAGAAAGACGTATCTTTGTTAATTGCAACAATTTGCCTAAATTTGAATCAGCGATAAGTATGAGAAAGATAAGCATAGCGCAATTTGTTTGTCAATCAGTGAAATCATAAAATAAACAAAATAATTTACAAAGCTTCATTCAAAATAATTTCAATTGTTATCGTTTTTAATGAAAATAATTGTTTAACCACTAAAGCTTTGGATTTTAAATAAAATTGTAAACTATTTTAATACGAAATTCTTTTATCACGCGGTCCAATTATTTCAAAGGATTTAAAAGCATTTGAAAGATTTTAAGCTGCGTTAGGTATTTCTAGAGAAATTCGGAAAATAAATGTAATAAAATAAATTTTTAAGGAGTTCTCAGAGTTCTAAATATTTTAAGCCATTTTAAGGTATTCAAGAAATTTCACAATATTTTAACGGTTTAATTGAATTTCTAAATATTTCAATCCTACCCTGGCGGTCCGAAGGAATCGAATGGAGCCTCTACAAAGTACCCGCAAAGACCCCATTGGGCCCTCATTCGGTTCCTTTAAAAAAAAAACTCGAAAAAACACTAAAATCAATGTTTAAATTGTTAGAATTCGGATTCTACGTTAAATTTCCCTATAGAAGGTCACGGAATAATCGCAATTAACAAAAACTCTTCACAGTCCTTTAAGGTATGACTAGATATGTTTAAACATATCTACTTCATGTTTTAGACGACTTGAGTCTTCTTTTTTGATATATTATTATTATATTATCATATTCACCAATAGAATGAAGGACAACCGCCAGTGATATAACCAGAGTAGAAAAGATTCCCATTTTTTCTAATGGAGACGAAAATTAAGTATGTGTCAATGAGAAATTAGGTTTACAGTGTATACATACTCTAGTTGTCATCTCACAGATTATAGGCGTCATGCTTATGTGTAGAAGAGCTTCATATCTTATTAGCCAATTTAAAGAGGAGAAATATTTGCGTAATTCGTTAAAGCTGATATCACTTAATTGACATTGTGTGTATGATAAATTCTTTGAATTAAAAAAGAAGATAAACACACATACGCATATATGCATGGAAAAAAATCGTTTAGCTGAACGAAGAAATCAAGAATACACTTTAACCAGAGAAACTGTTCGTGTAGATTAAGTAAAACATTTAGTTGCAGTATTTAAATTGTTTGTATAACAGAGTACTTTTGAAGGAAGTTTTAATTTAACGAAATTATTATTTTAACAGATTGTGCACTTTTTTGATATTGTAGAATGAAATGAAAAATTTAGATATCGTGAATTTGAATATGGTTGTATTAGCTCTAATGAAAATGCCTGCTGTAGCGTCGTGTGACTTTTTGGAAATCAGGCGACCCAACCTAAAGCACCAAAACGAATTCGATTTAAATCTCATTAAAAGTGAACCGATTCTTAATGATAATAGAAATTACCCCTTCTCAAGGTTTCTGGGATTAGCTCTTAAATGAAAATGATAAATATTTAGTTATTACTATGGAAAATTGTATATCAATTACAAATTAACATATTTAATTACACTGGAATCTCGATTTTAGTAAACTGTTTTGGCGCTTTCCTAAAATTGATGTCCTTCGCAGTTTTGTAATTATGGCAGCCCCCGGTCCGAGAAAAAGGTGACATTTACCTAGTCGTCACGAAGAACATCTGGCCCAACTCTTAGCGTATAAGTTGCATCAGTTAAGTTGCATAAATCGAGGTTTCACTGCATGTTAAAAAACCAGAATAATGCATTGCGAGAATTACGTTGTAAAGCAATGACATAAATAGTGAGACAGTTCAGATATGGAGCACGGGATTCTTCCCTATGAATTATAATTGTGTCCAAAATTTTTAAAAATTTGGAACTGCAACGGGAAACTTTCTGAAATTATTATTATAGTTCTGACTTAGAATAGATAATTTTTGAGAAGAGTGATAATTTTAGGTAGAAAAAAAATTTCCGAAGCAATGTTATAGGTAATTATTGACTGGAAGGAAAAAATTATCAGTCACATCTCGAGTATTGAATTTTTCGTGAATAGTTATAATTTAAATGCTGGTTATGCCGTGATGAAAAAATAGTTTTAGAAATCGCAAACTATATCTGCAGAATTTAAAAATGTTCTTTTATAATAGTCAATTAGACGAAGAGGCAGCTCGCCAACTACTATGCATTTTTGTTCATTTTTTATTTTATTTCGAAAAAGACCAACTGGGACATCGACAGAAGAAGAAGACTTCGAGAAGTATACCAAATTGACTTTTTGATGTTAGTATTTATGCGCAAAAGTTTAATCCGACTTCGAAGCACATACAATATATTTATATTTCAGTTTTACATTAGCTTAATTGAAATAATGATGCAGAGAAATTCAGTTTGCACGTGGATTTAGCTGTTCTACTCTGTAATTTACCCTGATTGGGCGGTTACTGCCTATTGGATTTTCCTTGACTTCTTGTCTGGTCAATGCGGAAACATTGCCGCTTGTCATATTTATTTTCACCCGCCTTACAGCGCCATTAATATTCAAATACATGCCAGCGAGAACTTTATAATTCTTCAATATGGCAAAAACGTCACCATTGAATGTGGATAATACAATTTGCTCTTCCGTTGGCACAGGTTCCGGCGTATGCTTTCCTATTCTCATGCGAAATGTTTTATCGGCGGGAAAAGTGTATCTTCGAAGTTCGAATATACTGTACGGATTCTTGCGGGAAATAAGCCGAATACTTCTGAGTTGATCAAGTCCACATCCATTTCCGTCAGAAGAAGGAAGCCTGGTAGGAGGAAGCCTGGTAGGAGGATCTTTTGTAGAAGGAAGACTGGTATGAGAATGCCTGACAGAATGAAACCTCGTCCTGGCACGCGAAAAATACTCGGAAGGAGCAGGAGATTCTCCAGGAGAATGTTTGTCAGAAGACGAAGGTCCGCCACAATGAAGACCAGGAATAGGGTCACCATTAGGTAAACACTCGAATTGTGAACTTATCTCTGCAATAGGAAAAAGAGGATTTCATTTTTTAAGTACTTTGGCATTTCATAAACCCCTTATGACAAGATTGAGGATACACAGAAAAATGTCAGTTTTCAAATTCCCGCCATAATTGGTGTACTTTTACATTACGACAAAAATAAGCTTCACAGTCAATTTTAAAAATCTAGGTGAAATTGATCATTTTCGCACTACTTCTTCTTATTTCTAGTATCGTTGAGTTTTGGTCTATATTGACATCCATTTGTTGAGACAATTTTGTAATTCTACGATTAGAGAAAAAATCTGTAATAAGCGGATCTGTTGTAATAATAATAATAATAATAATAATAATAACCTAAATTTTAATTTACCTTTCTTTTACAGCACATATCAGGTACTTTCATTACAGTTTTACTTTACATAACCTTAAATTTCCAAAGCATGTTAGGTATCCACAATAATAAGTTAAGATTTTTCTTTTGGAACATTTGCGGCGAAAGTCCCTAAAGAGAACCTTAAAATGTTAAAGCTTGTTATACTTTTTCAAAGCCTAATGATTTTTGCTTCCTTATAACACTTCTGCGTGAAGAGAGGATTGTAATGGCTTACATTTCAATTCTACTTTATTGACATTTCAATATAATTCGATTCAGGCGTCTGTTGTATTATTTTAGAAGCGCTTCTGCCCCCTGAGGGGCAAATGAATTGCCCGAGTGGCTGCTTAGTAATGTACTCACGTGACGAACGTTAATTTATTTACCGAAAGTCCCGACGTCGTCCCTGTAATCTTCAGTAGAAGGCTTGATTAGTCTCCGGTAGTCTTATAGCACCAAACACTTTCTGAAAGTACATTTAATGCTACGTTTGCTTCATGCCTAGTACTACAGCTTTCTTAAAATAGTGAGGCGGTCGTCTCAAATAAGGGTCGCGCTGAGATTCTCAGTTTAACGCAGCAGTGGCGAGTGTAGGTATCGCAGAAACTTTGTTCTGTTTACAACATCTCGAAATATAGAATAGATTTGATCCTGTTATTCAGATAAATTGTAGCTCCAATCAACATCCAGGTCTAATGCGATCTTTAGTTAGAATGTGGACTTAAATTTTTTTTTGGCATTCATAGATTTAAAAAAAATCTTACGTTGTTTATGTGAGAAAACTTGTTTGATATCCGAAATACAACAATACTATATCTGATATCGAGACGAATCTCTACTGACCTATTGAAGAACCTTTCGTGACCTTGCATGACCTACCAATACCGTTTTTAAGGTTTTAAGCAAAACTAGTCTCTTTCTTTATACGAGGATTTTTTAAAATTAATAAGAACTATAACAGTACCGCAAAATGGGGGAAAATTCACTTATGTGGGGTGAAGTTGGTCACCAATAAATGTACACCAAATAGATTTGGAAATAAATGTAGAAACCTCTATTAATCAAAGGAATCGATAATCTTTAGTTTTTAGTGCTATGAAATTTCATATTGAGTTTAAATATGTAAATCTGGAGGTGAGTAGCTTTATCCTGCGTAAGGGACTTTACCTTATTTACAGTACTGGATTTGATGTGATTGTTAGCGTTTTCCAGTCATTTTGAATTATCTTTAGAGTAACCATTGATGAACTTCTATAATCTATCAATGGCGATTTATAAATTTAAAAAGAAGGTTCACTTTGCTTATTTAAGGGAAAATTTTTTAATAGTTAATAGTTCAGTTTTTTTAGTTAAAATAAACTGCTCTCTATCAGAAAGCACATATATGTAGAGCCTGCAAGGACGCAAAATGCTCATAAAGTGAGCGCAAATCAATCCATGTACAGGTAATTACACCAATATTACTTCTCAGCCGTATTTATTTTAAAATATTAATTTCCGTTGAACAGGAACTAATGAAGATTAGCGGCAGGTTGACTTGGCGTGAAAAAGTGTCGATAATGAACATCAGTTAAAGAAAGCTGTAACACAAGATCCAGAAACGGCGCAGTTTAACAATATCGGTTAATAGGTGTCCTTGCGAAACCTCATGATCCAGTATCACAAAATTCTCAATGGTTGATTGCCTAATTCAACCAGAGGCAGGAGCGGACAATTAGAAACCAGGAAGGCTGTTGAAATTGACGCACCATATGAACAGAGGTGTTATGGTTCTTTATTTTTTGGCAGAAATTGGAACAGAATCTACCAGACCGAAAATGCTTAATGTTATTGCTAATCTCATGTTGAAAGGTATGGTGGGGCCTGCTAAAAGTTTCGCTGGCCCCGACATTGTCCAAAATTAATTTTATATGAGCGCATTATTTTCGTATTAATTTGTTCAAATTGGAGTCATTACGCGAGAACCATTAATAATAGGGTCGATGGATTTGTTGGTACCTTCACAGCATCGAAATCTGTCAGTCACCTCTTAATTTAACACGTGCCTGCGATAGATTCTGTTGCTGATAACTCTGCCTTAAATCGCTTTCACGAATTCCTCCATTTTTGGAAGCAGGATGCCCTTTTCAGTCAAGTATTGGATGCCTTACTTTTTGGGCTACTCGCCGTAGATAGCTTCTTTTCTACTTTGTGTTGTAATTCCTTTATGGTTACCGCCTTGATATTCGAGGCCTCTTCTACGACAGATTTCAAGGGATCGGCTGCACACAAGGTGTTGTAAAGAGCAATATCTTGCTTGCAGTAAATAGAGTCACACAATTGTATAAATTGTGACTTACACAGTTCACTTACCCCTGCTACACCTCTGACCCCTATTTATCGTAGTATAACTACACTTCAAACCAACGAATTATAGTGATTGAATTGAGATTACTCTTCAGAACTGAACTAAGTATTGTAGTGAACACAGTTGTTAGGTTCTTCTTAACTATTGTATGGTTAATACCTTTGGACTTAATAATATCTAGATATTTATATGACTCACGTTAGCCGTTATGTAGATGTGATCCTCGTTCTTATTCTCTGCTGAAAATGGCTCCTTCTAGGCTATTTGTCGCAATGCGTATAAATATACTTATTCTTGGTTCCTCACTATCCAAATACTTGATTCTTGTATACCAACACATCATCTAACGACATTGAATGTCGATCATGTGTGGGCAAATTTCCAAGTTTCTAGGACTTCAAGCCAATAGTTATGTGGTACACAAGGTAAAGCTTTCTCATAGTAAATTTACGTCAGGTAAAAGTTTCTTTGAAGCTATCGTGGTTGCGTCATATCAACTGCGTTTATGGTGACTAGAGCTTGACTGTCTTGCGAGTTTTTATAACATCCTTTTTGTCATTCTCCTCGCAGTGAAAATATACCTTGGTGGAGATTAAAACCGTAATATACTGATAGATTGTTGGAAAACAGGTTATCATTCGAATTTCCGATGGATTTTTAGCAGCTGCTTTTTCAGAAAACATGAACGTATTACCTTTGAGCGTGACTTTTGGCATCAGATCTAAATGTAAGATGACCAAAAAAACCTTGTTAACGTAGGAAGAGCAGTCGTCTAATACTTAAATACTAAAAATTATGCACTATGTCCGAACCAGAGGTTCGGTCTCTATTTGTATTTTCCAAACACCTGACCAGTAGCACAGTAAAAACGTAGGTCGCATATAGAATTAGAACGGTGTTCACTGCACCTATGTTGTAATTTTCAAATTTCCTGAACCTGGGGTACGAATTACAAAGTTGTATTGTTTTTAATTTTATACACCAGGTAGTCAATACTTAGTACGACAAGTGATTGGCATTTTGTACCCTACATCATAGGAAAAAATTACATTTAGACATGGAGATAACTGAGGAATTCGGTTTTTGCAGCTTAGTATTCACGCTAAAGATTAATTTTTGTTGCAGGTAAAGGGTACCCTGAAATTAGTGCTAGATTCACGCTTGCTTTTTTCAGTGAGATAGAGCCTTCTTTCATCTCTCTAAAAGATTAGATTTTGCTGTCTTCTTGCATTACTATTATTATACCACCTTCCATCCACAGGTTTTCGTGACCTGGTACTTCGTCACTAAACATGGTCGCGAAAAGCGGAAAGTGATTAGTAGATTCATTGGTGTCAGTCTTTGCTTAGGATCTATATATTCTGCTTACGCATTCGTCATAATTCGCGAGCAAACACATTGGGGAGCCCATCTATAGGGTCTCGATGGTCACACTGGAGAAACCTATAGGGATCCGAAATTCAGTCTGGAGAGCGCTTTAATAAAACTCTTTATCTTACCAGAATATTTGTTTAAATAGTTTTAATTATTAATAAAATTATTATTTATTTCTTGGTCCTACACCACCATTAAAAATTATCTGCATGGGTTAAGCGAGTGGCACCAAAAATGTTCGATTACTTCAAAATGCGATAGTTCCATTACGAATGTCAGAAATTTTTTTTTAAGTTCCACAATTTCTCATATTTTGGGTCCGACTTCAAGTTATGTGATGGCCTAGAAGAGTTACAGCAAACTTCTGCAATTCAGATCACGTAAACTTCCAAATTTTATCTTCAATTTGAGCCAGAAACCTTAAAAAATGTTTTTGGGTTTTTTGTCGAGTGTCTGATAAGATGAAGAAGTTATAAATTGATTTAACACGACGTTGAGAGTGTTTAGCGATGATGTTGTAGTAGGTATAAATTTAGGAACATGGATGCAAACAGTTATTCTTTTAAATCTGAGGACTTTTTTCTAACAACCGTAATTTTATTTAAAAAGCGCTAACATAAACTAAAATAAATTTTTCAAAATTGTGAATGTTCTTTCAAAACTAACGTTTTTGTAGATTATAAATATTCTTAAAAATAAAATAAAATTTTTAACAAAAATAACCATAATTTTTGACTCTAAAAGGTTAACATAACCTAAAATTGTTCAATAATAATTACGGATCTTCCAAATCTGTGTTTTTTTGATTAAAATCTAAACTTCATGTCAAAAACGCAAATAAAACAAAAATCATAAATTGTTGAAAAATTTTTAATGCGTGAAATCTATTAATTTTGTATTAAAAATACCTATGTAGTCTGTAAGATACTAACATAAGATAAACTCTTTGAAAATGAAGAATGTTGAAGATTTTGATTTGAAAGTGCTAATTCCTAGTGTTTGGCAAAATATCAATTGGGATATGATCTCAATATCTTTAGACAAATTATTGTTTTTGGCATGATTGAAAATATTATTTAAATATATATATATATATATATACATATATATATAGTTTATTTATATATTACTATCATTATTATATTCACCAATAGAATTAAGGATGATTGCCGAGGTGAAGATCAGAGTATAAACGATCTTCATTTTTTGCAAGTGGAGGAGAAATTGAATAATGTAATAATGAAGATTTGGCCTAAAAATTTAAAAAGAATTGTTACGGAACTCAGTTACAGTGTATGCATGTGCTGTACTTCATATTCGTTATCTCAAAGATTATAGGCGTCAAGATTATTCCTCAGAGATATTTACATTAAATTAGAGTTGGTTTCAAAGAAAAAAATTAGCGTAATGAATTGCCTGATATTTATCTTAACGATACTAATTTTATACGATTATGTAACCTTAGGCTGAGAAATAAAAAAAATTCCACAGATAAGAGTTGAATGCCAAAAAAAATTTTCCAACATCAAAAGTTTATTTATACTTTAAGTATCTGCTAATTTAATTCTGGAAATATGAGTATAAAAGTCTTCAAAGAATATTATATATATATATATAAATGTAGATATATGTA
>NC_046657.1:4141375-4171466 GCF_010883055.1 Belonocnema kinseyi
CGGGTGCTAATCTGAAAAATTGCACCCGCTTCCAGTGAAATTGCGGTAAAATTTCAGCCATAACCACGTCTCACAACCGTGAGATAGGTGGTTACAGTCTGTCAAGGAATCAATACGACAATCCTGCAAAAGCCTCGTGGACCCTAAGAACACGGAGCGACCCAAGGACAACCGCCTTCTGCATTTTCCCCGCAAGTGTTCTAGCACATTGTTGACACGCAGGGATGGTTTTTAGGCTATTAGCAAGTGAAACCTTGGCACCTCCAAGAGCGCCGATGATAAGGACGATCAGTTTAACAGAATATTCCGGGTACAATCCCTAAACATTTTATTAATTAACATTCAGGAAAGTTAAATTTCTTCGAGATATCTTTTTGATACACCTATACCATCAAAATGAATTAGAATTAATTTTCGAGGCTCATTGAATGCCAGTTTGAAAATCAGATCCAGAGATAGAAATTTCGAAAATAGAATAATTTCTAAAAAAAATGGAATAATAATTCTAGCCTGAAATATCTTGCCTGAATTTATTTCTAATACAATTCTATCACTAACGAGTCTCTAATTTATTTTATTGGTTGACTGAACCAAATTTTAGGATGAGTTCCTGAGAAAACATTTTATAAAATACAAAAAAATCCCTAAATATTTTATTAATTAAAATTCGGACAAGATAAATTACCTCGAGATATCTTTTTGGTACACCTATACCATCAAAATGAATTAGAATTATTTTTTGAGGCTGATTGAATACCAGCTTGGAAATCAGATCCAGAGATAGCATTTTTCGAAAATAGAATAAATTCTAAAAAATGGAATAACAATTCTAGCCTAAAAGATCTAGTCTAGATTTATTTCTGATACAATTCGATCACCAACGAGTCTTTAATTTATTTTATTGGTTGATCAAACAAACTTTAGGATAAGATCTAGAGAAAACATTTTATAAAATACAAAAAAATCCCTAAATATTTTATTAATTAAAATTCAGACAAGATGAATTACCTCGAGATATTTTTTTGATAGACCTATACCATCAGATTGAATTTGAATTAATTTTAGGCTGCTTAATCCCCAGTCTTGGGATAAGGTCTACAGATAATGGTTTTTCAATGATGTTCATTGAAATGAACCAGCGGAAATGCACAAATTCCATCTGCATTTCCTGATGTGTATTTCATCTATGATCGATCTGTGAAAAAACAATGGAAATCCGTTATTAATTTCAGGAATAAAGTGTTACTTATTAAAATTATTGATAATTCATGTTTGTTAAATTATTATTGAGTAATTATTATTTAAATTATTACTACCGGCACTGTCAGTAATAAACATACAAAACAAGAAAACATTTCTTTGGCATATAATAAACAATCGACAGTATAATAAACAAGCCGGCCCGATCTGTCATTATTTCGAGGTTATGTTCGGATTCACGTGTTTGTCCTAATCGCTGTAAGTAAATGTAGGTAATGTTAATTTAAAGTTTACGAATGTAATATTTTATTTACTTTACTTAATACATATTCTATATATTCATACAATACCTTTTTTGTCGCAAATAAGCGTTAAGCACAATTCACTCTTCGCCGATTGGGATCGCAGAATATTATTACTATTTTATAGTATTTGTCACTCAGCAGACATTCCATAATGTTATTAGCACAGAAAATAATTGACGTTTACTTCTCAGTACACATGTCTCACTTCATTATTAATTAAACACTTTTATTATTTTTAATTACTATGTAACATAACTTATGTTGTTTTGACACTTGTATCCATTTGAAGTTTCGAACGCAACCATGGAAACTATGATAAACTTGATCCGAAGATGCACGGACTTGACCGAATGGCCGATCCGAATGTAATTTTAAAGGTGCGAAACATGAAAATACCCCTGTATAATGGCTTCTCCTCTGCTGTTGTGCAATTCGGGTAGCATTCAGATCGCTATGTATGTAAGCCCCAGCGTGCCCACCCTGTATATTTAAGGTCAAAATTACTCCAAAACACCAAAATTGAATATTTTCGTATGAACTTTTCTACAACAATCACAATTTTAATGATTGGCCTACTTTCATTATGTTGCATCATTTGTAACCTGATACAAACAGTCTTTCTTTCGAAAAACTTTTCTGTGATGAAATTTTCAAGATGGGCTTTTGATTATGAAATTCGTTATTGGAGACCAAAATCATTTATTGTCAGCGACGTCTTTTAATAGATAATAAATTTTAGAACAATGGCAACAGGGTTTACTGAACGTATGGAAATATGATGTAAAAAATAGACCAACTGCACAGTTGCTTAAAAATCGTCTATGACAGTGATCAGAACGGCTATGGTTAATTTACAGAAATTTTGCGAAATTTACTTTTTCGAACATTTGTAGATAATAGACATTATTTTGAGTATAAGGAAGTCGGTTTCTATGACGAATTTAGATCTTAACGAAAAATTGAATAGAAAATGGATGTTGTGCTCACACAGCGCAACTGTCAAAATTAGGAAATTTGCAATTTTTGGTGTGGAGGGCCAAAAAAGATTTCTCGTTACATACACAATCAAAAACACCATTTGGCCATTTTTGCAGACTTCGAAAATGGTCATTTTCGCATCGTGCACGAAAAATGTGCTTGTAATGTTTCAATATTGCAAATGTGTCACCATCCGATGTTGATAATACAATTTGTTCTTGGGTTAGCGTATTCCTTTACGTATTTTTTCCTAATGTTTTAATTTTAATTGGTTTATCGGAAGGAAAAGTGTAGCTTCGAAATTCTAATTGATCTGGAACGAACAGAGGACACGGCAGGACCATTTTTTAAAGAGAGCTTCTGTCACATCGAGGGTCTGAGTATTTCGCATTGATGTTAGAAATTAACGCAATTTGATCATATTTTTCCGTGTGAAACCTGTAAAAATATTTCCTTTTTCTTGAGATAAAGAAAAGTCTTCAAATTTGACTGGACAATTCTAGAATAATAGCAACATAGTTTAGTAAACATAAAAAAATGCGATAAACAAAAAATGGCAAAAGTGGACATTTGCTCTAAAAATAGTGTAAAACAATGACCATAACAAAAATCGTGAAATTACAAGAATTCTTTAAAGTTCGGACTTTTGAAAAATTTTGCATAAAAAAGATTATTTTGAATTAATTACTAAATAAAATTACTAAATTACTAAATTCGAAACTAATTTGCCCAAATTAATTTTGTTGTTGAAGATTCACCATTTTATTTGAAATTTTATGTCGTATGTTGAAAATTTGACTATTTTCTTTGAAAAAATTTGAATTTTATTAAACGAAAACTTAAGTATCCCAGTTTTAGTGTACAAACAAAGTATTTCGTTCAAGACAGTTTTTTTGAGTATACAATAATCTTGGTTGAAAATTCCACTAACTGATTGAAAGTTGACATAAATAGCAATCTTTCACATGCTAATATAAGTCAATAAGAATGAATAATTATTCTCGCTTAACTCTCTGAAAAAGCAGAAAAAGCAGTTTTTTTCTAGATGCTGTTGTAATCGATGTTACAGCTTGGAACAGGGAAATTTGGAAGGAGTTTCGAGACTCAGAGAAGGGCACAAGCTACGAACATCGTCCTTATGATACATAACGTCGCTTGTGATTTCTAGCAGACTATTTCCACTTGAAAAAAATAATTCGAAATTTTTTTCACGAAAGTTTCTAGCCGGGTAAGCATGGCAAATCGGCTCCTGCCGATTCATGTCAAATTCATGCCAAACGTTATTCGTAAGGTAGCGACAAGTTACGAAGAATCTCATACTTCAAATTGCATATTTCATACTTCAACCCCCCAAATTAAAAAATTCAGACATTCTTTTTGGTTATTTATTCTGTAAATAATTTCCAAACGATTTGATCACTGTATTTGAAATTTGTTAATACTTCACTTTAAGTAATAGGCGTTGATGGTCCACTATGTTCAATGAAAATTTTGACGACGTTTTTCTAATAACGAATAATATCCTTATCTCAGAAAAGCGAGCAATGGAGGCTGAACGACAGGTTGATTAAGCGTCATGTAAAGGCAGAAGCAGAGGTTCAAAAACCATAAGTTGATTAGAGTGAACTTAAATCATGAACGAATATGTTATCCGCCTTTATTTTTTGACAAAGAGAAGTGGTCTTGTTCTTACTCAAGTTTCCGATTCTAGTCTTAAGAATAAAGAAACAGAATCTAGCAGGACAAAAGCGCTCAATATCCGCAAAAAGATTGATTTCGGCTATAGCAATCTTTGCCATCAAAATGAAAGAAGATATATAGAATTTATGAACTTCTTTTAGAAGGTGTAGAACAGCATAGCAACCCTCGATGTTGTGTTTATCTCGCGCTTTGCGGTCGACTATGTATTTAGATCTCGCTATGCGCTCGGTCTTTATATTTTCGCACATTCTTGCACAAATATTTTAATATTAAGACTCGAAACATCCACCACTGTAATTTTGTGATTGTGGATTCTCCTTCGGTCAAAAAGCTTAGCTCGAGAGTTTGAGCGCACCTACGGCACCCGACTGAGGGCAATCGCACTCCGCGCTTAGACTTTGCATTTCTTCCGCACTCGGACACAGACCTTTTAAAATCAAAGGTGAACGGACCGACAAATGTAATTTTGTGATTTTTAGCTCTCTTTTGTTAAAGCTCTTTTGGCTTTAACGAACACATTCTCAACACGCATATCGTGCTTCGCACTCAATTTTGTCCAACCTGTCAATTTTTTTACACTATACACATTACTTTTATATCAATTATAATACATTTTTTATGTAACTCTGCCAGGGATAACTTATTAAAAAATTGCAAATTGTATTTTGTAATGATTATTTTTGTATTTATTTCTTATTTTACTTTAAATTGTAGTCGAAGCTGCTCTGAAACATGCATCATTTCAATAAATGTATAGCATTACAATTCATAATATGCATAAAAATTGAATCATACTAACTCTCATTTCCTTGCTTTTTTAATTTTTTATTATTAATGGTGTTTTTTACGATTAAATAAAAACTACTGCGCATCTGCATGGGGTCTAATACAGGAACCTATATAGGCTCCTATATAGGAGCCTATGTCCTCTTTCGTCTTTTCTGTGCTTTTTCCAAAAAGTTAATTTTTTTATTTTTAATCTTATGTTTTACGATTAAAAGAAAATCTACTTGTCTTATCGAAAAATAATTAATAATAAATTCATCGATTTTTTTAGGCGAACAACTTTTGTCTGTAAATTTAAGTTCATACATTGTGTCGTTTTTTGAAACGAATTTAATATTTTTATTTAGAATGTTATTTTTTACGACTAAAGCAAAAACGAACTGTCCTATCAAAAATTATAGCTCTTTTTTGAATGAACAAGTTTTGTCTAATTTTTTCTCGTAGCTTATATCGAAAAATGATTAATTCTTAATTTGAAGTTCTTTCCAGGGCGCGCAATTTGAGCTTTTTTTTTCATATCTTGCATAGTTTGAACAAAAAATGGAATTTTTGGATTTTTCATTATTTTTGGTACGATCAAATTTGGAGTGTTCAACTTCTTGATCAAATTAAAAAAGTTGTTATCATAGTCCTGTAGGGATTTCAAAAAACAAAGTTTTTCTTCTCTTGAGTTTTTTTCGTATCATGCGTTGTTTGCCTTAAATTGTTCATTTTAGTTTGTTTTTCTGGATTTTTAAAATGTTATAACTCTAGTAATTTTTGATTTTTCAAAAAAAGTCATTAAGATAAATTGTTAAATTTCCAAAATGGCTGGCTAATGAACTTGACATTTAGTTTAGGACACTAAGCGAGTGTACTAAAGGGCAATCTAATAGATTAATTTTTTCAAAAGTTATCGTGTTCACAGACAGACATACATACAGACATACAGACAGAGGCATTCGTAAAAATCTGTTTTTCGGATTCAGGGGGTCTCAAAATGTATATTTTTGACAAAAGCTGGGGGGGGGGTCAAATTTTACACAAATCTAATACCTTCTCTGATGAGAATGTAAAATCTGCCTTTCGAAAAATTACAGTTAAAAATTCCTCGTTGATCTTTAAATAAGTTGCTCTCCTTTACATCTTCATTAGGTTCCTTTTACAGAATTATGTAACTGAAGTTCAGATTTGGTACAACATCTGAAACTCGTGACGTCACACAGCTCACTCAAAAAGTGGCATTAAAGAGAAAAATTACTTTATTTAAATTTGTCTCAGTTTTATTTAATAAATGTTTCAGTATCATTCTGTTTGGGATACAATGGTTTTCTTTGTACACTCCAGGTCTCATAGAATCCGGTCTGGTTTTGTAATGCCTAAAATTGCAAACTTAACTTTTGTCTTTTCAAATCCCAAAAAATTAAGAACGTTTATTTATACATTTTTAAATTTGAAGCGTTCTACTTTGCAATTTTTTAACATTTAATAATTGGAAAAAAATGTTAAACATGATTTCAATACACATTGAAGTTGAGAAACCTTCAATTTCCGTCAGTGTGTCTAAATTGTGATAACGTTGTAACGAATGTTATAAATAAATTGTTCTCCATGAAACTGAATCTCAAAAAATGTAAATATTTCAGAAGGACATACATGATTTGGGTATTGAATGAGATAACGAATGCGGCAGTAAAATAATCGTTCGTTACACTCTTAACCAAATTCTTCATAATTGAATTTCTCAGTTTTTTCTCTTCTTGGAAAAGATGTTCGTCGGTTCTAGCCTGGTCTTCACCTTGGCAATCATTCTAAATTCACCCGGTGCATACATAAATATAACATATACATATATCATATTTATAATTATTTAAATATTGTTAAGTTTACGCAAATAATATTTGTCTGACGTAATCCGCATTATATCTCAGTTACAATATTCTTTTAAACTTGTTGAGTTTAATCAAAATCATCTTGCTTCTTGCTAGTCCTAACCATAAAGTCATTGCATATTCTATTTGAGTTTTTTCAAAATAAGTGCGAATTTAATCTGAATTTATTTCGGTGTATTCAGAGCCTTTGTGTTATAAAAAGCAGCATTCAACAAGTATTCTTATTCCTCTAGTTCCTCCTTTTATCTCTTTTCTAAACCTTCTATTTCCTTCTAGCCTTCTCTTTCTCTTCTCCAGAAATTTTATTCTCCTCTACTTTCTTTACCGCTCATTTTTCTAGACTCTTTTTTTCTTCCTACATTCTTCTACACTACATTTCCCCCTTGATTTTCTTAATTCCTTTCTTACTTACTGTATCTTTTTTTTTTTAATTCGTTATCCAATCACCTCCTACCTCCTTCTTAACAAACTTTTTGAAACTTTTCTTGTTTGAATACTCTTTTTATTTCTCCTATTATTATTTGCATACCTTCGTTTACATTTACCTCTTCCATTTTAATATTATTAGTCTTTTCCTTGAAGTTTTATTGTCATTCTATTGAACAATCGCCGCTTTCTGCTTTATTTACCTTTACTGTCCTTTTATTCTTTTTATCCTTATTTTTTTCTAGCATCCATTTAGAATCTTCTCTTTGAATTTTCTTCCTTGTTCACCTCCTCATCCCTTTTTCCTCTAGCTTCATTAGTACTACCTCTAATTGTTCCCTTCTTTTAAAAACGCCCTATCCCTTATTTCCAATTATTTTATACAATTCGCCTTTTTCTCCATCTCTACGTTCGTATCTATACGTTTTTGGCACTGCTTCCACTACATTTTCAGTTCTTTCCCCACCAAGATTAGGTCGCTCATTACTAGATTTCTTGTTTCTATTTTCTATAACTTTCCCTGTTATCATTCCCACTGTTTGCACCTCTAAAATCCCAGTTTGAAACTTCAAACTTCTTCATCCTACTTTCAAACTGCGCTACATTCTTAATAGAAGCTTCCAAATTTTCTAGTCTCATTTCTATGTTTGGCCATCTCTTCTCTAAATTCTTGTTTTATTTTCTCCCCGATTAACCACCGCGCTATTCATTCCTTCTTTATTGCCTCGATCATCATTTTGGGCATTCTCAGAACTACAAATTATCGTGTTCTTTCGAACCTCCATTTTCCAAATTTCCGAATTCTATGTACTCCATCTTTCCTTTCCTACCGTTTTTCTATATTTTCTTCTTAATTTTTTCCTTTCTGTACTGATCTGAATCTGTTTTTGATTTACTTTCGATGTCCCCATTATCTAATGATCAGATTCTAAGTAACCTTTGTCTGCATCGATCACCGAATCGTACGTAAATTCTACAGTCACGGCACGATCTTACCCTGCTATTTGCATGGCTCAGACCACCTATTCATTTAAAATTTCACTATAATGTTACCAAACCAATTTCATTAATCAGATTTATCATATATTTTCTAATCGTTGGTTTTTTCTTAAAAGTTTAACTGAACCAAAAATCCTAGATTTTGTTTCAAAGCTTGGTGTTGGTCAATGTAACAGTTTATTGATATAAAACGAATGACCACAACGTGTTATTTTTATTTTCTGCTGACTTGACCTAAATCGAAAATTCGCGTCAGTAGCTGATGCAGTGAATTGTAAAAAATGTAATCCACTGTTTCTTTTTGCAGATTTGAGTTTACATTTTGAATGTTTACCTAACGGTGACCCTATTCCTTGTATTCCTCGTGACACACCTTCTAACTCTTCGGAAAGCCATCAATCACCTGATAGGTCTCTTCTTCCTGCAGAGCCTTCTCTCCGTGCCAGATCTAGATCTCCTACTGTGGCTTCCATAGCTTCTTCTATATCGCTTCCTTCTGAGACACGTTTGTTTGATATTCAACAAATTAGATTTATTCGACTTATTTCCCATACGAATCCACAACGGGTATTAAAATTTCAAAGATATACTTTTCCTCTCAATAAACCAATTCAAATATACATGGAACATAATGTCTATGGGCCTATCCCAACCCAAGAACAAATTGTTTTATCAACATCCAATGGAGATGTCTTTGCAATATTAGAAGGTTATGATCGTCTTGCTGGACTGTATGCCTATCATAAAAACTCTAAGAGGCGTTCTAAAATAAACATGGAAACCGGCACGGTCACCCCAATGACCCGACAAGAAATCAAAGAGAATCCAGTAGGCCCCAAGCAACTAATCAGTAGGCATTATAGAATAGAGCGTTTAAACTCTCGTGAGAACAATCCTCTGTAATATTAATTTCAGAAAAATGTAAAACTAAAATAAAGCGTTACTGATCCAAAGTCGGATTAAAATGTTTTATGTAACTTGTCAATGTGTTATGATTCACTAGGCTTCAATCAGTCGGCAATCAAGTCAATCTAGACTAATTACTATAAGATATAATATATTATCACGTATAAAGCAGAAGAATAAACATTAGTTATACTGTTAATTACTTTATTACTGTTGATCTAATTTGACTGAAATTTTACTAAAAAGATCAGAAATATACTAAATAATATATCATCTTATTCGCAAAGTTGGTTACCAAAGCCTTTAAGGCCATGGCACGAGTGGGTAACGTGGCCAGATTCCTACCTTATCTAGACATTTTTTTATTAACTAACTTATTTTTACACGAAGTACCACATCGAATTGTAAATTTGGGTTACTAAATAAAAAGCACTATAGAAGGCAAGCATGGTCCTAAATTTGTATAATTAGGAAAAAAGTTTTTTTTGTTGTAAATAATTTTGTAGTTGCTTTTTCATAATTATTAAAACTTAGGACCAGACCCACGATTTTTTTTGCGCTTCTTAGTTATTATCCCAAATTTTCAACTCGATGCGGCAGTTTGATAATGAGAAACTATGTTTAAGCAATTGTTTGCCTCCATGGTCCTCCTTATCTATTGAAATGGAAATGAAAGGTTTATGACATTTTCCACCTCATCATACCGGAAGTGGCATTTTACTCGGTGGGACGTTTAAGAATTAAGTTTTTTGAATTTAAGATTGCTTTCATAAATTATTGAAAATTAGATATATAGATGAAATGTAGTAGTCAATTTTGTGATACAAAGCAATAATTTATCAAATTATACTTTAATATTTTGTATTTTAAAAGATTCTATGAATATTAAATAATTTCCAACTTAACCTTTTTTAAAATTTTATATCAATTTTTTTAAGTTAAACAAATTTCTCAATTCGATGAAGAATGGCCTTACTTATCGTTAATTTTTACGAATGATTTAATTTCTTTTAAGCGAAACTATTTATAGCATTTTTCGCGAGGAACGAATTCCTAGGAATCGTAAAATTACGCATTACCCTCAGCAAGATACGAGTACCGGACAGATAAATTTAAAAATGTGAAAATACTACACATGGCGATCAAAATGGCGACCCATTATGGTGGTTAAAAAGTTTGAAAAATCACCAAATTTGGCGGATTTGTAAGAAAATTAATAAGAGGTGGTTATTTGGGGCGACAAATACGACATCCAAGTAAAAGTTCGAAATAGCTGATTTAATAAGACGAATAAATATTTAGCAAAATCTTACTGACGAAAGTTTTTATCCGAAAACATGGCAGGGAACGTAAACGAGATGGCAGTCATCAGGATTAACGAAACGGGTTTATTTTTCGGGTCCTCACTTTCCAGGATAGTAACGAAAAAGCTGCTAACGGCAAGCAAAAATTTGGACGCTATGTCGAATTCTACAAGAAAAATGTAAGGAAGGAAACGAGCATCATTTGTAAAGAATGTCATGGTATATCAGAGTGTGCTGTGATATTCCCGGTTGCGTTCGAAACTAATTAACTGCTCATAACATGGTGGTTTTAAATAAAATGAATTTTAACTAACAATGTCACTATAACATTTTCGGTTAAAAATTATTATTTTTTAGTTCACAATTCAAATTAGTCTTCTTGTTTAAAATATATCTTTTTGGTTTAAAATTCAAGTTTTTTTAGTTAAATATTTATCATTTTAGTTGAAAACTAATCTTTTTGATACAAAATTCAACTATTCCAGTTAAAGATTCATAATTTTATTTCAAAATTCGTCACTTTGGTTAAAAATTGAAGTATTTTCTTGAAAATTTATTTTTTCAATGAAAGTTTAGCTGATACATTTTTGGTAAAAAATTGATACTTTTTATTGGAAAATTCAAGTATTAGTTACAAAATTACTTTATTTTGCCAAGGTTTGCTCTGTTGTGTTTAAGGATGTTTAAAATGAACGGCATAAATTAAAATATATGTTTGTGTTTCGCGGAAAATAGGAGTATGTTACTTTTAGCGGACTGAGGAAATGGAAAAACTGAACAATTATCCATTATTATTCAAAATTAAACTATTTTGGTTGAAAATTCAACTAATTTGTTAAAAATGCTAATAACTTTTTGTTGCAAATTAACTTTTCAAACAAAAAATGCACATATTTCATTTTCAGTTCATTTTGCGTGAGTATTTTAGAACTTCAGAAATGGTTACTCTTTTTAAAATTCTATCATTTAACTACAATTTGAGTTCATAAAAGAAAACAATCATTTTCTTTATTTTAAAGAAGCCCGCGCTCAACGACACATGGTCAGTAAGGAGAAGCATTGCGACTATGTTTAACGGTGTAAACCGTTTTGGGATGTAGAGTCCCAGGGCGCTTAGACCCTTTCACTAAATACTCTCTGAACAAGTAAATTTTCTGGCGGGAAATTTCAAATACCTTGAAGAAAAGTTAAAATAAATAAGAACTGAGCAAATGTTTTGATTAGTTAATATTAATTATAAATACTACTTCGAGTGCAGAGTACATGCGAATAAAATAAATTAATTATAATTAATAGGCAAAACCTTATTGTCCTTTTTTATACGTGACATCACCAAACGAATTCACTGTTCAAAGTGAAACTTAGGTGATGAGTATGAGTCCTTGACCTGACACTGAAGCTAATTACTCACTTCCGGTAGAAGGATTAAAAAGACCTCGGTCGAGATAAGCTATTTGAAAATAAAATCGTGTAATATTAACAATGCGATTGGTACAACTTTAAAAGTAGGGATAAGTCCGTACCAAAATGATGCTTATAAAAATAAACGCAGAGCACGAAAACGTCAGAATTTTTTTTTTCGGCCCGTTATTTTCAAACCTTAAACCTGCGACTCTTTTCTCTGGAATATTTTAACAGTTTCAGACTCAGAAAATCCTTAAAGAAATTCTGAGGCAACTTAACCTTAATTCGCGATTTCCTGGAGTTCGTTTGCGATCAGCTCTGCCGATAATACATAGTGCTGAAGCTACTAGTGCGTGGACAAGACGAATTATTAATTATTAATAATTATTAATTTATACAACTTTGCTTCTTAATTCGACAAATTAAATATTTAAAACAATGTCTAATTCGAATCCAGAGCAACTCGATCTCATCAAAGCGTTTTCTGATAGTCAATACGAGCCGTTTCAAATCTGCCGCGTCTATCACGAACTTCATTACAATTATTGATTATACCCGTGACAATAACGAAGAATGTATTTTCCACTCAAAAATAGCAATTTCCAATTTGTGAAATAAATAAATAAATTTTATTTTTTATACATAATTACGTGTTCAGTGAATTCTGTTTTAAATCCGACCTATTCTCGCGGCTAGTAGTTTCAACAACTCAACGAGTTCACGGGTCCTCGAATTCAACGTATAAGTGCGCTGCTCCACAAGACAATTAGCAATTGCAGCGCCAGGTTGTAACAACATTAGTGACAGTGGTTTTGGATACACATGTGTCGTGAAAATTGGTCGCGTGTTTAAGTTCAAGAACGTTCGTGAACAATAAAAAACTTTTTTTTTAATTTTATCTTCGAAACACAAAAGTGACGTGAAGTGAACAACAAATTTTTATATTTTCATTTTTCCTCATGCAATAATTTGAAACTCAAATAAATTTGGAAAACAGGTTGAAATTGAGTGCCAGGTGCAAATTTTGAAAACACTGTACCTGATTTTCTTTATTTTCGGTGGATAACCAAGGGAGGAATTACCGTAATTATTGGCCCACGAGTGCGTGTAAAGTCTCAAAAAGAAATCCGATATACTCGACATTCAACGTGAGATACTAATTGATGCTGATTTCTGTAAGACGGGCTCGTAAAATACGGCTCCGAGGGACCTTGTGAATGCCTGAACATTGAACATTATGTCGTTTTTATCTGGAAACCAAGAAATTCAAGACTCATCTACACAAAATTGGATCGACAAATTTTCACCGCGAAGAAAAGAATGAATACTGCGAGATGTCCTCTCGATCTTAACGCTATGGCAAATAATCTAACAGTCGCGATCCCTGGAGAAACTGAGGGTACCGCACCTTTGAATTTCGAATTTCAAAGTGCATCAACTCTCACACATCTAGAAGTACCCGTTTCCGCCCTATAGTCGATATCCGGGTCCTCAACATTTTCGACAGGAACTCTCGACATCAATAACATTTTGAAACTTATCCGCGAAATATAGCCACCTATCGGCGGTAAAAATATATCTATAAAAATGTTTAATGAGCACTGCCGCGATGCTTTATCTGTAATTAACCCTACTGAAATTCCATATTGAACCTTGTTTATTAAAACAAAAATAACCAGTGAAGCTGGAATACGTCTTTAAGATAAATTGGAGGATACTGTTGATGAGATTCTTCAAACCTTGACTCAGATATATTCTCAGAAATAGGACATCAGCTAACATATGCATGATCTGGCAAACGTAATGAGGGAACCGGGAGAAACTATACCCGACTATGGAGTACGACATAGCTTTGCACTTAATAGATTAATATATCAACTGGACTGTAAATTATACAGCAAAAGTAGAAGTTTCAACACTGACTTAAGGAGAGAAGTCAAGTGCTATAATTGTAATTAAATAGCGCATAGTAAAAAAACTTCTCAAAATCCTAGTTAAGTAAAGAGAACTATCCTTGCCACCATTACATCATGCATAACCACTGCTATGCGAACTATGGCTTAAAAAAACATGAGGCCGAACGCGGGACAAAGAGAAATATGGTTCGTAAGAAGCCACCGACATCCGAACAATGGTCTAAAAGTCAAACAATTAGTACTAATTTGAATTAAAGTGTTATCTTCGGACTTCGAAAATCTAAACAGGCAGGATCTGCTTCAACAGTAGAAATTAAGAAGCCATCTTTCATTTCCGAGAGGTGTCTCTGTATTACTGGCACTGAGGCTCGTGTCTGCTTAATTAAAGAAAATGGGATTCACTCTTGGATGCGTGTAAATAGAAATGGAGTTTTCAATCTGGTAGGAATCGGATCAAATATGATCCGTACTCTTGGAAAAATCACACTGACGATTATGGGTCTTGACACTCCCTTCCATATCATTCCTCAGTTATTTCCTATATCACAAGAAGGGATCATTGGAATAAAGTTTTTCATGTAGCATCAAGTTGTAAACAATTTTGTTGAAGACAAACTTTGCAGGGGCGATGATCGGTTAACTCTTACTTCTCATAAAACTGTACGAATACCTGCAAAAACAAAAATGCTCATTACTTTTCCCATAAAAGACACAATTCTTAAAAAAAGGATGCCACCTGTAAATATCGACGAACGTGAAATGAGTCCCCCTTTAGAACGTTCACTCGAAAAAATTGAGTTCAGTGAAGAGCAGAAGAAGTTGGCGGTTAAATTCTCAAAATTTCATAAGGCTATATATTTGACAATATTAACGGATGTTAATGGATGGGTTAATGGATGATCCAACATTAATGTGTTGTCCCACGAAATAATCACCACCGACCATAGGCCCATTAATACCAAACAATTTCGTTATCCTCCAATTCACAGAGATGAAGTCCGCGAACAAACCGACAAACTGATTGCTTTTGGTGTCGTTAAAACTTTTACTTCTGCAACAACTTCCCTTTATGGATAGCCCCTAAAAAGCCTGTTCCAGATGTAATCTGTTGAAAAGCATTAAGTTTCTATTTTATAAGTTCAAATTATAGAGCATTTGAATTGAAAATGTTAAGCTTCAATTTTGAGAGTTATAAATTCAAAAGAGTTCCACTTTGAGTGCTTTCATTTGCAGTTCAGTTTTTATTACTTTGAATGATAAAGTGCAGCTTCAAGTGTTCGAATCTTTTAATAACAATGAACGTGAAAATTGTTTGCGACCTGCTTAAAAAAAATTTGTCCACATAGCTCAAACTACTACCAACACTCTTTGCTTTTTTACAGATAAATTAAAAAAAAGATATAATTCAAAAAGCGACAAATATTTGAAAAAAAATTGTTTTAGGCAATATTCAATTCAGGCTTCGGATTCCATAAACCTGTATAAAGTTTTTCGCCTGAAAGTGGAGATACCTCTTATCACTTAGAAAGGTGTCGCCTTCCTGTTTCTCGGTCAAACATTTGTTATTTAATTTAAATTTTGAATTGTATAATTTTAATTTAATTTAATTTATCCTATCCGGGGCCTCCATTTTTTTACCTCTAGTGAAGAAAACAGTAAAAAACATCTATTTTACCAAAATATTTTTTTTAAATAGACTTATTTGTATGCACTATTTTTTAGTTATGCAAATGGATCAAATGACAAATTTATCTTACCAAGGTGGGTTGTCTAAAGTTGCTAGCGGCAGTAGAAAAAATGGGTCTGATAAAACTATAATGGAGGATAAACTTTTGATTGAAGTTGTTCAACATTTCAAAATAATATATGACAAAGCATCTAAACTCTACAAAAATAGCATTATGTGTAATGTGGCTTGGGCTAGAACTGAAGAAATTATGAAGCTCTCACGTTTGTATCTAATGTTAAATGCAATAAAGAAGTTTGCAAAAAACTTTTCTAACTATACAGACAATAAATTTCCGAATTCGCTAAGAACATACTAGATTCGCTTTCGGAATAGTTATTCAGAAGACAAAAAAGAAAAACATATAATTTGCTCTTCCATTTTAACATTGTTGACCTTGTACTTTAATTCTTATGCTTCTTCCATTTACCAGTTCCACCTTCCTGTTTTTTAAAACTTTATTTTCTGATGCAACACTTTTATAATATGTGATCTTCAAGTTAATGATTAGGAAAAACATTTCATCGAATAAATGAGCATTTTATGTGAAAAGTGCTGAATGAGTGAACAACCTGGAGGCGGGTGATTTGGTGCAAATGTGAAATCGCATGCAATTTTTTGCATAACACTGCACTTTGTATAGATAAATTCTTAACAGTTTGATTTGTAACGCAAATTTCAGCTGTTTGGATTTGTTGTTAAATTGTAAAAAGGTAATAATTCTAGGTTGAAAAGTTAACTGTTTTCTAAATTATTCGCCTTTTTGCCATAAAAGATCAACATATTCCTCTAATAACTTCTGGTAATTTTTTGCTTAAAGTGATGGAGAACTAATTAAAGTTGTATTGGGTGGATCACTGAAATAAATTACAGTTAGATGTAGTGTATGTTAAAGAAATTATGAAGAGTGTATATGTCATATTACATTGGATGATTCACATACCCTATGAATGTCATACGATTACAAATTGAAATACATTGAAATCCTGTTTGAAATTCTTATACTAACTTTTCCCAATTACTGCTTAGCTCTGATTAAGCATAAGGTATTAAACTATTTTTAGCGAGAATAACACTCGGATCGAACGGGAGGTTTGACGTCGAGGATGAGATTTTGGATTCGATAGGTGGGCTCAAATGTCTTATTTCAAAATCGCCTGCAATTAAATCTATTTAAATTGAGAGGTGTTTCCCCCAGATTTCCTCTCCCCTGGCCAAACGTCCAGGAATGTGCGAGTACTTCTAATAAATTTAAATGCAGCGGAGGATTGTTACTGGTTGTGATTAAATTATTACAGTGATTCTAGCAAAGAGAAACACTGGGCTCATTTTCTTTGAACGTTTTTATTTATATGATATACAAGTTAATTTATGATATGTTTTTATTGCAGAGAAGGAGTTAAGCAAACACGAGCCAGGAAGGTCTAAATTGTGCTTTAAATTCCCGAAGAGAGGGAGGCAAAAAAGCGTTTGAGGTACAAAGAAAAGCAAGCTGGATTTTCACCGATGTGTTTATGTGTACTCGATGCCATTACCGACGAAAATTATTGAGTGTAGACTGTTTTAAAATCATAAAAAGTTACAATCAGAGAACGAATTAGCTGGCGTGACCTGAAAAGTGGATTTGGTATAAAATTTAGTTGAATCCTGGAGCGCCATCCCATTAGTTGGCTGAGACAGCTATTTTTATTGCATAAGCTAAAATTGGTTGTGACATCCAACTGAGGAGGATCGCTAATGCTGTGACTTGACATTTACTTAAAAATATTATTGTCTTCAAATGTCGGCCGCATCTACGTCTTAGCTCGTGGATACTGAGGTTCCAATTTTCTTTGACTGTTCCGAGCATTTTGACACACACCTGGCGAATAAGACGAGTAACGTTGGCTTCCAATTCCTCAAGTGTAGTTGGCTTATTTACGTAGACTTTCGACTTAACGCAGCCCCAAAGGAAAAAAGGTCAATTACACCAGCACCTCCTCTACTCTTAATTTGCAGGTTCTCTATAGCTCACTGAATTGCACTCTAAGTGCGCTCAAATGCGCCAGTGATAAAAAATTTTCCGCCACAAAACTGTAAGAGTTATATCAAGTGTTACGCGGGGGGGGGGGGGGGGGGGGGGGGGGGGTAGCGTCACGCTCTACCCCCATATGAAAAATTAAATTTTAAATCACATGATCGTGAAGATCTTCAAATGCGCTCACATGCGCCACCGCTAAAAAATTTTGCGCTAGCTTATTAACAAAGATATTATATTTTGGAGGGGGGCCAGTGTAACGCAGGTGTTAAATCCTTCACCGTGATGTGCAATCTAAAGTTGAGGATATGGATTCATTTGTCTTTAAATGCCCTAATAGGCGTCATCAAAATTTTGTAAAAAACTTGAAATTGCCCAAGATATAGAGGTAACAAAATTTTACGAAGTGATGACCAACCAAATAAGAAGTTTGCAATCCGCATTGATAAAGGTGTTACGAACCAACTACTGCCCTCCGAAAAACTAAAATCAAATGGAAGCTGGAAAAACTATTGGCAACGAATAGGGCTTTATCGTACGTAATTGGTGTCGCCGAAGGCGCCAAACAATCATTCAGGATTGATCTTGAATGTCTATATTCATTTTTGTGCGGGATCGTGTAGAAAAATATTTTTCTGAAAAGGTCAAGAATAGGGGGGGGGGGGGATCAGTGAATAATTGTTAATACGCAAGTTTCTGGCAGTTCCGCATTACTGAATTTAATCCTGTATCTTTGTTCTTGTTCCTTTAAATTTCAGACAAAACTATGGATAATGAGAAATTTTGTATAAGAATTCAAAACTACCGCCTAAGGTTTATGGACAAATAAATCTTGGCGGACCTGACCTAATATTTTTGCTGAAGAGAAAAACAAACTAAATGTTTGTTGTAAACCTATTGAGGTAACCCTAACGGGGATGCTGCTGGAGAGAGAGAAAAGAGCGTTTGTGAGACTTGGATTTTGAAACAAGAAAAGCAAATGGACATCTTTTTCTGACCATAATGTAGAAATAGGTTAACCCGTTTCTGACTGCTTTTGTCCTCGTTGTCACCGCAGAATCGCCGCACTATCACCATTTCGGAGCTGCACGTCACCCGCCTTCGGTCCCCTCGAGGGCTGTGACAAACTGCAACTTTAATTCATCCTTCGTTTCGGTGCACTTTAAGTCCTTAAGGCGTTTTGAGATCCGCCTCTTTCCCGGCTCTGTGTGCACTGCATATTTATGGTTGTTTTCCCGTTAATTTCTCCACTTTCAATTTTACGTCCCCAAGATAGTTACGGGTCGTCCCTTTAATAGCTTTTAAAGCCTTCCGCGAAGGGAAACGGAGAAACGGACTGTGATTTTACTCTTCATGTTAACTTTGCCACTTTTAATTTAACGTCCTAAAGATGGTTCCTGATCGTCCCATTAGTAGCTGACAGCCCTCAGGATTACCACTCGTGACGAGCGACCGCGAAGGGAAATGGACGGAGATTCTGCGGTGACCATCCCGTCTGCCCGAGATGTCAACGAGAAATGCTAAAGATTGACGGTCTCGCGCAGCCTCCTCAAGCAGGGGCTCGGTAGATGAAATTGGAGAAGCCGCTATCTAATTTCTGCTGACGATGCTGGGAACGGTGGAGTGATGTTGATAACGCGTAGACTAAACTTCTCCTGATTGCACGTGCACCCAGTAGTCGTGAAAAAGAGTTTTGAAATTTTTATTTATGTATCGTAGCGGTAATGAAAGCTCAGATTAATTTCAGACGATTTAATTCTTTACACTATAATCGTGATATTGTGCACTGACTCATAGAGTTAATACCCAATATCAAGTTCAATTTTATATTTTATATTAATCTGAATTTTAGAAAACTATCTTTTAAATCCAGGAAAGCTAAAATGTATGGATAAACTGTGAAGATGCATCCATTAAATTACGTCTCTAGTCATTGCTGCTTAATCTCTCTTGCTCTCTCTCTCTCTCTCTCTCTCTCTCTACGTTCGTACTACTATGCTGTAAGCAGAGGTGCGATGACGGTGGAGAGAGCAAGGACTCTACTCTTGATCAACTTGTGGGCCCCTCGAAAAGGACGGAATAAAAAATTTAAAGGACCTGCCGTAACAAAGGGAGCTTCCTATGGGGTTTTAAATGCGCTCATATGTGCCATCAAATTTTTTAGAAAATCTTAAATCTAAACCACTACAATTTAAGCTACACACTGTCTTGTGGTGCTTTGTCCACTGGTCCAAATTAAAAACTTCGATTCTATTGTTTAAACATTCCATAGTTACGCTACCGGCAGAAATTATCTACACGCCTGTTTTGTAAGCTGTTGCTGAAGTATCATAAATTTTGCAATATTAGCATGAGAATTATTTCCTTATAATACTGCGAAAGTTATAAAAATATAACTAAAGATTAAAAACAATCAGATTTCGATGTTATTAAAAAAGGGAAAGATCTCTGGAAAGTATGAATATTTTTTAAAGACCTGTTGCTCATTTTAAAAGTGAGTTTCTATAATATCCTTAGAAGTTGTGAACAGGTCCATAACTTTTAAAAAATGTCAACTGCTTCCAGGGTTATTCTAATTTATTGAAAAAGTTGAAATTTGATGTTTCTTTGCAATATTTTTACATAAAATTAACATTTTGTGTTCAATTTAGCTTATTAGAAGCAAAATTTTATTACATTTCGTTTTAATGTAAGAAAAATTAGGACGTTGTAGCAACATCTAAAAAACTATTCAGGACTTTTGAAAAATAATTTTTGACAAGGCCGTTTCTCTGTAGAAACTTAGTAATTTTAAATGAACAAAATGTATACTTTTATGAATGTTCACTTTGATTATTCAAGAAAGCTTAATATTATTCCAATTTAATTTAATTAATAAAGAGCTAAGGCTCACTCTTGACTACGATCCAACTCACTCGAGCTTCTAGTGAGTACTGATTTTTTAAATGATTTCATTATGTGTAGGTACATCATTCCGATTGAAATTTCTTCTTCTATTGTACATACAAGTATTTACATTTTTATTTAAACGCAAATTATGTGAAAAGTCATTTATTTCTTGCACACAAACTAGTTTTGACCAGTTTATTTAGACAGTGTCTACCCTGGCGGTAGAAAGGAATATTTCTCTTAAGGCGGGAAATTTCAAACCAAAAGGAATACTCATTGTCTAAATATAATCGAAAAGACAAAATTACACCGAATAGTATGTCAAAAATTGTATTTTATTACATCACAGACACTAGATATTATAATTATAATGCAGGTACTATATAATGCACTATATAATAATACTCATGTATCTCTCTGATATGATTCACATAAAATTTATTGGGAATTATATTACGAAGCATCACGAAAAATGTACTTTCAATAAAGTAAGCAAATTATATGATATCGAACGTTTCATTCAATTTTGATATTGAACGTTCGTGAAAAATGGTATCAAATATATTTTTTATTATTAAACTTCTATTTTTAATTTAATACTTTCAAGAAAAATTATAAATATTTTCTTAAACTCTTCTCTAATTCAATTTGTTATAAAAGTGTTAACTTATTATATAAAGGACAGATTTACTTGCCAAAAATTTAATATAAAATTGAATTTTAATTGTTTTGATTAAAAAAAAAAGGTTTAGACAAAAGTTGTTCCTTTCAATAAAATGAAACTTTCTTGTGGAACAAAATTCTTTTGTTGACCTGTAATTTTTGATGAAAATCCATTTACATACATATTTTGACATTGATATTTACGAAATGCATATGCTTTTTAAGCAAATAATTTTCCTTGCAGCAACGTTTTTTGGATACCGAAATGCAGCAAAATCAGCAAAAAAATTAACTCTATCTTGATGCGCGCAATTTTCACAGCTTCTGGCGCTGGAGTGGACATTTTCGTTGAAATTTTCGAGTGGACATTTTCGTTGAAATTTTCGAGTGGACATTTTAGCCTTAAATTGCATATAACTTTTTCGCGCACTGCGATATTAACTTTATCCGTAATAAAATTCTTCGTCTTAACCTACTGCTTAATTTTCGTGAGCATAGAAAAGTGTGCTTTAAGTATTCTTAGAGTAAAGTAGGATGATGGAGTGGACACTTTTTTGCTAAATTCAAGATGTTCGATATTTGTATGTGTGCTACTTCGATAATTTGAGAAGCACTTTTTTCCTTTATATAGCGTCTGCTGGCCTCAAAAATCTAACAAAAAATCGGAAGATTTTTGACCTGGGTAGTTGCACGCACTTTCCACAACTACAGACCTTGGTGCGGACATTTGAATTTTAAAAGCGGTGACGCGATTTTGCGATTTTCTTGCTGAGTTCTAAATTGGAGCACAACGTCAAATCCAGGAGATTTGAGTAGTCTATGCTCCACTGACCTAGCTTGATTTTTCTCAGAATTTTCAAAAATTGTGCGGAAAAGCTATGAGCATGCAAAGCATTCAATTTGTAGTTGGTGACAAATATTACAAAGGTATATTTTTGGGATTTTATCCAACTATTATATGTTATATCTTTTTATAAGAGTTTCTTTAATGACTGTAAGTCCTTGTTCCTATTTCAGGGCGTCTGCCTGTACATTTTTGTGCGATTTAACTTGTATTTTGAGTGTAGGATTGCCTGAAATATCACGGTGACAGAAAAATGACACCTTCCGTCGAAACGCCTTTATATGGTAAAATATTTATTTTAGTCACTGATCACCGCCCTTTAGTATGACTGCATCAATTAAATGACCCTATTCTATATTCAAAGTTGGCGAGATAGAAAGCGAAGTTGAGAGATTATGAATTCGAAGTTATCCGTAAACCAGGACAAGTAAATTCTAATGCAGATGTAATATCACGAAATCCTGTGAAAAAAATAGGACATGATAATGAAGAGGATTCTGATTCAGATGCCTCTGAGGTGGATGCTCGGGGTCCTCGGAAAATACACATCCTTTCGGGCCCTGACACTCTACCTGAAGAGGATGAGGTCTGACATCATGGAATATCAACAGAAAGATTATTTGCAACCTCTGATTAAAATTTTGGTATTTGTATAATGAAGGACTCAAACATTAGTGAGAATGTTAGCGAGGGCCAATGATGCAAACAATCCGTTACGAGATGGGTCTAGGCCTCTACTGGGAAAGACTCGCTTAGATCTTAAAAAAAAAGACCTTTAGACGTGCAAACGGGGGTCAATGAAGGGATAGGCTTCCCCAGCGGCGAATGATGATGAAGAAATAAATGATGAATTTCGAAAGGCCATGGTTGGCAGTTGTAATATCATGAAAATAACTGAAGGGTATAAAGAAAATGAATCTGATGACGCTGTTTCAACACCTGTCTAAAAGAAGGTTACTGTGACAGGATCTCCTCACCTTCTTATTTAAAACTTGTACAAATAAATTGTGGATGAGGGATAATCACTTGTAAATGTCATGAGTTGTGATCATGTTCTTACCAACTCTATAGGTCGTGAATTGATGAACAATTCTATTATTAAATTTACGCATCTAAAAAGTGACAAGGTTCAAGTAGGTCAGGTAGTTTCGTTAAACTATAAGAAAACTTTTGTCTTTAATTTATACATTAAAAAGAAATTCGATAAAAAAATATTTGCAGTTGACATTGAATCTGCAATATGAACCTTAAAAAATGCTGCAGTCGCGCACAATGTTAAAAGTTTTAGTATTGGAGGTCATCAAGGTGTATTCAAATCATTATAAAGGGTTAGATAATGATTTTATTGGAAAGGCGTAAAAGAGGACGCTTAGAATTACGTAAAAACGTGTATTTGTTGCCGAAAGAAAAAAGTTACTTTAAGTAAAAACTAAATTGTTAATTTGTGTAACCGATACACCCATTAGAGTTTAGAGATACACCCATTAATATCGACGCTCCTACAATTACAACTTCATTTGCTGAACATTTTTTTACCGACTTGGATGTTATTCAAACTGCGCAGGGTTCTCAATTTATAAGATAAAATATGGCAGCGTTTGCGGAATTATCTTAATTAAAACAGTATATATCGTCAACTTATTATCCCCAATGCTTGGGATCATCAGAACGAAGTGACCACACTTTTGCAGAATATATTCGCCACTTTTGCGAAACGTCAAATTTAATTTGTGGTTACCATACGCAATGTTTTCTTTCAATACATCCGTCCAAAAATCTACAGGTATCACACCTCATGAAGTAGTATTCGAAAGTAAAGCGGTTATTATGGTCACCAAGTTAATGATATTAATTTTAAAGAAGGACTGTATATATGCATTTAATAATTTAAAAAAAAGAATAAATAATTTATGAGATCACATAAAGGACCATATAAAAGATGGAATTTTCCTGAATCTACTTTGCTCGTCGTTCAAGGCACTAATCACGCAATGAACCTTTTATGCTTGCCGTTTCACCGTTTTAGTTTTAAACAGAAACTGTACAATATGCTCGCAAGTCTCACTCAGGCGTCCTGAAGTACCATTACTTCTATTTCCACAAAGCAGGAAAACCGCCTTTTTGTAAACTACACAGTTCAGATTGCAGAAAGAAACATCTACATGGAGCAAATCAGGGAGAGCAGTATTAGCTTCAGCTAATTTGCCTACACTGAGAAAGATTTTTTGGTGGATTTTTGACTTGCGTAAAAAAGAAACCTTTGCGTAAAAAAGAAACCTGATCTCTGAAATGTTAAGGCATTTTATAAGCATATTCCGGGTGCATATTCACCTAACGTTCATATCAACTCTATATGTATCTTCTTCGAGTTGGTGAACTTCCTTGTCAACAGGTAAGGATGTCCCTTCTGGGTTGGTGCGACCATTAAAACGATGTTCTTGTATTTGTCCGGAGTCATTGCCTAGTCGTACTATCGGCTCGATCCTATTGCAACTTCTAACTGAACCATAGCCTCCATCCGAGAGAGGCCTATTACGGGTGGCACTGCGCGATACTGGTGACGCTACCGCATAATTCGTTGCATTGTGGAGTCAACCTTAAAATTATTATACATAGGTTTATTATTTATTAAAATTTTACTCCGGTAAACCCGGTTATATATCATAGCCACGGAAAAAGTCAAGTGACTGATGAGATTTGAATGTTATAAGTTATTTCAAATAGTTTGATACACATCACGATACGCATCACGATGTCATGTCGATTGGTCCGGATGTAATGATCCGTTTGGATAGTAACATCCCAATATAAGATGTAATCTTCGCTTTCTAAAACGGGCATTTGAATGTATCTATAGAAGAGCATCCATTCTTTTAAGAGTGTGTTTGCGATGATTCCTGGGCCTGAAAACCTTGTCCTGTATTGCAATGACGAATCCTTTCGTCTCTGTATACAGAACACCCTTCCTTAGCCAAATATTAGATGCCTCGCTATCCACTTCATTTTGATCTAACGTGTTGGGGTTCTCGCCATGGATAGCTTTCTGACTCCATTGTATTTCTAATTCCTCTATGGTTTCTGCCCTGATATTCAAGGCCTCATCTGAGGAGTGTAGTCAAAATCCGCTTGGCAGATGGTACTGTAAAGCGCAACATTTCTTTCGAACAATTCTGCTGAACTTTTCAAGGTCGGTGTTCGACCATTTCATGATTAAGTACACTGTTTTGCATTTCTCTAGTCCGGAAACCATGCGGATATCATTGGAAGACTGCTTGGTGACATCGATCACTTGCTGCAGTTTCTGGGATGAACTAGAATGTCATTCTCGTCGCAATGAGAATATACCTTATCTGTAATGCTAGTTGCAAGACATTTATAAATTGTTGGAAGGCAGGCTATCGGTCGAAAGTCAGATGGATTTTGAGCGTCTCGTTTTTTTGGTATAATATACGTAGTACTGTAGAGCATAAAACCTGGCATCAGATCTGGGTGTTCAATGATCTTCTGAAAACACTTTGCCAACGCAAGATGCACACTCGTCAGGTACTTGTACCAGAAGTTGTGCACCATGTTCGGACCTGAAGCTTTCCAATTACTTTCCCTTTTCAAGACCGCTGAAATATCTGTAGCTGTGATGTTTGTCAAATGAATTTCAGGGCTATTGTTTGCCCTTGCTTCCTCCAGTTTGAATCACGCAGTGTCCCAATTGCATCTGTTCATTTTTCCCCAAACATCCGACCAGTAGTTAGTCATATCTTCTAATTGAGGAACTTCGGTGCCTTGGTGGTTCGTCAGCTTTCTGGTTCTATTTCATCAGCTTTCTGGTTCTATTTCCTTTTTTATATTGAGTTAATCGACCCAATTTGCACCTTACTTTCCTGACATCCATATGCAACCTGATCTTCCATGGTGGATCTCGATCCCTTGCTGGGACAAAGCTGCATTTGCAGGCCTAGTTTTCCGGCTCAACGTTCTATCGGTTACCACAGCTGCACAGTATACAAGAGTTTGCACCTCTAACGCAATTTTTGCTACGTTCAAATACGTAGGTAAAACCTTGCTATCGAGATGTGCTATTAGCGCATGCCGATCATTTGTGATGTTCACTTTGGGCAGAGAATGCCTTAGTGTTGGTTCTACATATGTGAACTCTAGTAAAGCATGAACAAAATTCCTTTCCAGGTGCTGTAGTTTTTCTGAGATTTTCCTATCCACATCATCGTTAGTAATATCCGGATGTGGTTTTAATGGATCCGGTACATGATGTTAATTATCCCTAGCACCTATGCTTTCAACATTAATCAAGTCTTCGTTATCCACATCGTCGAAGGCGAGCTCATCAATAGGAAGCTGCCGTTCCATGTTCTCTCCTCACACTTTGCCCAGATTACTCTGCCAAAAAATAAATGCGCTTAACATCTCTGTTCATATGGTATTTCCATTTTCGTCGCTTTTTTGCTTGCTGAACCTCTGCTTCTGCCTAAAGTCATCCACCTCTGGAGGATGTGGTGGTGTTGGATCATCAATAGGTTGAGGACGAACATCAATTTCTCCTGCTTGACCGTTTGATGCGGCTTTCTCTAACTGATGTTCATTACCGTCGTTTTTCCACGCCAAATCAACCTGTTGTTTAATCTCCATTGCTCAGTCTTCCGTAACATGCATATTAGCCCTGATGTCCTTCACCTTAGCGATAAGATCTCTTAGTGCGACTTTTTGTATATTAGGATACTTCGCAAAAAATTTTGTTCTTAAATTGTATCCTTTTTCCATTTTCGTTTCAAGCTTCGCACTTTCGTAATAGAGACGCAGCAATTCCTCTTTCATTGTGGTATCCGAATCGATGCTTTCCCAGGGTATTTCTGTCGAAGTGGTTGATTGCAAATAATTAGCGCTAGCCAAAGCATCCTCAACAGGCACAGTTGATGTTGCACTGCTTAACGTTTGTTGCAGATGTTCTTGCTGGCCAGCTGTTTGATTAGTGAGATCTGCCTGACCATCTCGCAGCTCACCATCACCACCGACCCGCATGCTGTGGCCCCCAGATGTGGCTCCAGGGGCGCCCGACGATTCTCGAGAAGCGACAAGCATTTCAAAATCTTTAATATATTCTCCATTTTTCATTGATAGGTTGTGGCGTTCTACTTAACCCCTCTCCTCTTCGTTATCAGCCTATTTGGCATGGGAAACCCTTTCAGTTCCAATGCTACTGCCAACATTAACCTCAAAGACATGAGAGGAGAGCTCAAGCCCTATCGCGACATCAACGCGGAACACCTTATTATATATTATATGTATTATATATTGTATATAATTAAACTTTTACTCAGACAGACCCGATTATACATCATAGCCACGGACTAAGCCAAGTGACTGATGAGATTAGAATGTTATAAGTTAATTCAAATAATTAAATGCAATGGTTGAAACCTCCTGCGATGGTGTTGTAGGAATACAATTACAAGGGGCCACGAGCATTTGAGGTGATAACAGTCACCTCTGGATGCTTTCTGAGAGCTACCATATTATTATTATATAAGATAATCTAATTATTTTAAACAATTAATTTTTGTCACAGGCTTAAGATGGCTACTCTACAATATGTCGAAGGTATTTTTGGTTAGAGTTGGATTTTATTTGTGATTAATTGATACGGGGTCTCTCTTGGTATATATTATCAGTCACGGATGCATTTTTATAATGCAATCAAGTGATCTGATAAGAGCAGTGTGCCACGACATATTGGACAAAGCCTGGTTTTTACACCATCATTGACGGAATGGGTTGCAGTAAAGTAAACGATGGGGGAACCTAAAGCTTAAGGTGGGTTCCGAACCACCAGAACCTCGGTAAAGGTACATAGATAAATTTCCAGAGGTACCGGCTTAGGGATCGAATCCCGGACCTATGAGGTGAAGTCCGAGCGTCTAGCCCACTGAGCCAACTGCATTATTATTATTATTATTATTATTATTTTTTTTTTTTAAAACATTTCTGTGGCGAAATGTTGTCACAGGCTTATACTGCCCAATTTGTCGAAGGCATTTTTGGTTAGAGTTGGATTTTTATTTGATCTTTTTGCACGGGGCTCTCCCGGTATATATCATCAGTCACGGACGCATTTTTATAATACAATCAAGTGATCTGATGAGAGCAGTCTGCCCAGACATATTGGACAAAGCCTGGTTTTTACCCTATCATTGACGGACTGGGTTGCAGTAAAGTACACGATAGGGGGACCTACAGCTTAAGGTGGGTTCTGAACCACCAGAATCTCGGCAAAGGTACATTGAAAAATTTCTATAGGTACCGCGGCTCAGTGATCGAACCCCGGACCTCTGAGGTGAAGTCCGAGTGTCTAACCAACTGAGCCACCGAGGCTCTTTATTATTATTATTATTATTATTATTGTTTTTATTATTATTATTATTATAATAAGGAGAAATTCTGTTTTCAACTTCATTAAAAGAAAATTATTCTATTTTCAGCTTCTTCAGAAGAAAAAGATTCTCTTTTCCTTAATGATTTGTCTTTTTGATTTAGACTCTCATAAATTTGAATCAGGATAAGATGTTAGATTCATTAGAGTCATCTCCAGGTATTTCATTACTATCGTTTTAACGACTAGCATGTCCTTTATTTCTTGCAGGAGAGTTTGTGAAACCAAGAAAGTCAGATGATGATCCATTCCGTCTACTGAATCGTCTGTTTCAGAATGTTTAGTATCGGAATTAGATGGCGGAATGTGCGATGCATTTATTTTGTCTGTTGCTGTTTGTATTCCCCCTTGCGTGAAATATTTAGTGAAGTTTTCTTCTCCGAATTCTTATGACAGAAAATCAAATAATTTTTCATTCCATAAATCGTCGTAAGTTAGTAATTATATTAGAGCTTCTTTTATATATACATTATGTTGAAAAGTTGTCAGTTGTTTCCAAGAACTTATAAATTTTACAATTTTAAGTGCTACTGTTTTCATATTCTTGTTCTTTGAAAAACGCACAATGAGAACAACATTTAATGAAAAGTATTTGAATCATAATAAGCCCACTTCTTTCAATTTTCCGAAAGGATTACTCATGAATGTGAACATTTCTTTAAGTCCATGACAACGACTCATCAATTCCAAAAACAGCAACCAACCTACTAGTCTCGCTCTTTTTTAATAAAAATTTTTGTTTTGGTGTTATTATTAAAAAAAATCAAATCTAATATCAGATTGCCGATTCTTTGAACGTGCTCCTAAAGGAATATGCAGTTCTTCTGTAGTAGTTTCTAAATACTTTATCATGGATTGTAAGCCAAATTTGTAATTATTTCTCGAAATTGAAAAGGTTATAGTTTTTCTTGTTTTATGACTTCCAACATGCAATTGTCAAAAACAGTACAATGGTCAATATCTTTTTTACATCGGTTTGGGATTGTAGTGTGAGATTCTAGCTGTGACTGTTTATTTAGTCTATTGCTTCAGTTAAAGGACTGTCAACCCGATAATAAAAGTCATCTAGGCAGACGTAAGATTCCAAAATACGCGCAAAGTCTATCCTAATTATGATAGGGATATTCAGTTTGGCTTGGAGACGTTCGAATCCATCTACCAATTGGCTCATAACGGTGACATGCGGGAAAAGTCACTCTTCGTGTCCGCAGCAGATTTCTTCCACTTCTCAACATTAATTGGTCCAAATAATTTTTGAATGAGGGTTAGAGTTGAAACTGGGTTCTTTGAAACTATAGAAACGCAGTTATAATTTTTAAAAAATGTATAGTAACTTATGTTAAAATATTTTTTATGCTAACGTACCTGTGGTATGGTGAAAGATTAGGTCTACATTGGACATATATTTGATTCTAACATCAATTTCTGGCTAATTTTCTATGATTACCGACTCACTAGCCGCATACTAATAATGAAAATCAGTGTGCAGCTGAAACATGTTAAAAAAATTAAAAAACTTGATGTATAATAAAATAAATTTGCGGTTCTTAACCTCTAAGCCACGCATAGCTTACATAAATTCTGTCGCTAAAAATGCGTAGAACAATACCTAGCCTTGAATTTTTTAATCACGCAGGTCAATTGTAACTTATTTAAAAATTTCACGGTTTTTTGGTCCATTGCTGGTAAAAAATGAATGTATAGATTCGTATTTAGT
>NC_046657.1:4171566-4180315 GCF_010883055.1 Belonocnema kinseyi
ATACACTTTTCAATATCAAATCTTGTGAGACTTCACTCTGGTTGACAGTAGATTCCCTCGGTGGGGTAAATATAAAGTCACATGTTTTCAACCAATAAGAATGCTTTCACTCACAAAAGGAGCGTGTGGTGTAGGTATATATGTATACTATGCATGCGTTGTAATCTAACTTCTACACTTATAAATTGAAAAAATCTATTGATTGAAAGAGATTGTAATCCTGGATAGCACTGTGATACAAGTAATTAGAGAGGCGGTTTTTTGAAGTTCAGATATTATACAGACAATCTGTGCTGCTTCGGTAGTAGACGTGTAGATTTTGGTTAGCTACTTCGATAATATTAAATCGTTTTTAAAATCTGTTTTAAATTAAAAACATTTGGCTGTGGAACGACACTCAAGATATTATCTTTTTTTTGAAAACTTTACCATATTTGTGTGTCTAAATATTTATGAAAGCATGATTCAAATTCTATCCTGATGCAGTTTATCCTTCTGTTTAGATACCTGTTGTACATACCCGGGCCAGGCTGCAGTCTAGAAGGCCAGTCTGATCATGATCATTATGATACTTGTATCGTATTATTATGCAAGCCGACCCTAACAAAAATTGACATGTATTTGCAGAGTTTATAACCTCTTTAAAGAATCACTTGAACTAGTTGAACAATGGAAATAGAGCAAATATATTAATAAAATCACAGCGAAACAGCTACAAGTACTAAGATTTTTCAGCTTTATAAAGATCCACAAGACAGGTGTTCTGCTTAGGCCGATCGGTTCATATCTAAGTAGTGCTACTTACAAATTAGCAAAATGCACAACAAATATTATTGCGAATAATATTGAAGCTGCTGTATCGTGAGTGCCTAAAGATAGTACAGATTAAAATTTTAGAAATAAAAATTACTTATAAAAAAGAGGGCGTATTTGTGGGATTATGAAGTGATTTACTTTGTCGCGATCCCCTCATCAGTCGGCAAAAGAACAGAACGATCACGCAAAGAGGAAGTATACAGAGAAAGAAAAATAGAGACGTGGATAGAATGTGGCACTGGGGAGGACCGCTACCTATGGTCAAAACGTTTGCCAATTTAACCTTTTTAAGCAACTTTTTTTCAGCACTAGAACAAGAAGTAACATCGACATTAGCTTTTGCAGCGACAATAACTAGAGGTCTTCCAGCACCATCGCCAGATGTAACAGTCGTTTTAGAAATGGGGAAAATTGCGTCATTAATTGATGATAATGGACTGTTAAGGGGTAATCTTTTAATATGAGAGTTTTATGCATTGAAGCCGGGGACGACAAGGAGCCAGGATTAGTGAATAACGACAGTGAAAGTAAAAATACAAAACGGTATAGGCAGTAAAGACGAAAACAGTAGCAATCGTAAAAACGACAGTGAAAATGGATATGGTGCAGAAATCGATAATGAGAGTAACAATGACAGTGACAAAGATGGTGATAATGCACATGATAGTGACTTTATTGTGTACACCGATGACTGACGAAACTCTCTACGATACGGTAGTGATGGTCGAGGATTATGATAATGAAAAAATGACGGATCAAACATCAAATATCAAGCAATTAGAATGTACAATTGGCAATTCCTTAATAAATATGTAAATATATACTCTACAACTACATATACTCTACTCTACATATGTAAATATAAACTCTACAATTTCGATCACCAATAAAAAACGTGAATATTATCCACGTGTTGCCTTAGATGGTATAGAAAACTAATTGCGTTTCCGGTATAACCCTGATGATACAATTTTCCCCACCGAACAGCTTGAATCGGCGATGAAAGAGCTATTTCAGTATTTATTCCAGGGTTGCCACGGACCATCTGCAGTGCTTAACATGCCTCACTATTTCTCTATTTATGTTCCCTTTCTTTAAGTGCTTATCCGAGCTTACCCTATCCTCCCATCCTCTCGGGCTTGCGAGTTGACAGATTTTAGCTCCCAGAACTCGTCCCTAGCCATCACCGATTTATTCAAATATTACGCCTTGTCGATTATATCGAAAAAAAAATAATCGCGGAGTGTTTTGCCTAAGATGCTGCAGCGTTATCTTTCCACCACGTACGTGATTGCCACTTCAAAGACCTATGGAATTTGATTTTTATAGTAACACAGAGTGTCGCCGAGTTTTGAACAGATGAAAGCTCTGAAATAACAATCGATTGTGTTCATAATTCTGCAATTCTCAATTAGGGGATTTTAACTAGTGATGTGATTAACGAAAGGTCAATTTAGCAATTAAAAATCGCAATGATTCATATCTCCCTTAAGCGATAGTTTCAAATAAAATTTATAGTGAACTCGGTCAATTAAGAAACGGGGAAAAATTTTAAATGGCATTCTGACATTTCCTAGACATTCTATCTTCCGCCACTTCTTATTTTCAATTAATAGACTATAAAAATACATGTGTCTAGCGAGATAAGATTCAGGCATCCGAGGAGTGGGGGTAGGCGCCAGACGTCTGGAAACCTCCGTGGACTGGGGGTAGGCTGACTGGCGACCAATAGTTGCCCCTTACTACTCGCATTGCCTAGCGTTTCAAGTACGAAGACCTGACGTCATGCTTACAAATATTTACATAAAGAGCTTTGGTGACAGCTGTGAAGGGATCATGTGGGACCATGAATATTCAGCGTCGTATTTAGAGCCACCTACACCTTGACATTTAGCGCTTGCTCGAGGCAAATAAAAAAATGCGTTACACAGTGGTGAGAAGTTATCAACAAATTGTGTTAACAAATAATCGAAGTTAGGACATATGCTTCTTTAAAGTATATTTTTGTCCTGCAATTGCTTGACTTAATCGTTAGGATGGTAGATGGCTATGAAAATTTAAGATTGAATGTTATTAATTATTCCTATTAACAAATCACAAACAAATGTACATCGCAGAAATTTATAGGATAAAACAAATAGTTTCTCCTACTAGTCTTGGTGTAATTATATTACCAATGAGGTTTTCTAAAAAAAGTCCAATGCCATTAATCATTTTTTCATTAAAAAAAAATTATGTAAACAAATTAACACTTACGCGTTTATAGGCGAAAAGAAATTGTTTTTTATTTTCACCTTGCTGAAATTATATTTCCAATGTTGCTTCGTGAAAAAATTTCGCTATGCATTAATATTTGTTTATTTTTTGAACTATGTCACATATGAAGCGCTTATACGTGAGAAAAAATCGTTTTTTCTTGTGCTATTTTTATAATTATATTGAAAATGATATTTTCACATAAAATTTTGCTATTTTTCGCTACACATTTGATTTTATAAACAAATTTTTGGAATTTGTGGATTAAAAAAAATGTTTTGAATTATATTAATGTTGAAATAATAAAAAGATAGAGGTATTCTTTTATTTGTTAAAGTGCCTTGTTTTTAATTCATTATTCACGAGGTGATTTAAAACAAACGTCAAATCAATGGCCATTGATATTTTCTGATGAACTTTCATTACAAAGTGTAATTTAATAAATGCATACAAAATAATGTCAGCATATAAAAATTTTAGTAATTTGCAAACAGTACTTTGTATTTTAGTATTTATGGTGCAGTATTTGTACCACAGCATTTGTATTTCTTGAATAATTTGTTTATAAATATGAAAATTTTCATTTGATCACCAAGCTTTATGAAAGAACATTATTTAAATTGTTGAGCAATCATCGGTTTTAGTTGAGGATTCTACCATTTTGTTTAAAATTGTTCTTTTTTGGTAAAAATCAATAGAATTTTATTTTAGATGTCAAAAAGCGTAAAAAAAATAACAGACCAAATTTGAAAAAAGTAACATTACAGTTTGCCAAAATTATCGCGCCAATATGGGAGCAGGCCACCTATTGGACACTATCAAAGCCCGCGTTCGCATGACAGAGCCCAATCAGTCCGGAATTTGATGGAGAGTATAATTATTTACAGAATAAAGTAATTGGTTTTACGCAAATAATATCAATTTTTTAAATTTTTGGCAGGTTTTGTTGAGATTCTTATTTCAGATATCTATGTTCTAAATAGATAATGTAATAATCAATATAGCGCAATTCAAGTCCTCTTAACAAAGATCCGCATATGTACAGACAGTAGCGACCAAGTCTCAAAGATGTCCCAATCGCAGCCCGTCTACTTTAGTTCAAAGGCAAAATAGAACGCAGAACGGGCCACCCACGCAGCACATTACTCGGCTCGAAGTCATAAGATTAAATCTCGATTTGCCCGTCAGAATAATTTGTCTTCCCTACCCATTTTGCAGTGGGATTAAAAGTTAGTTCTTGGACACTAAAAAGGTTTAAAGGCAGGTCCGGGAAAGCTCAACTAATGTACTTGAGCAGCGCGGGTCAGCCCTGGGCGTGCAAATGATACTGATATAAGAGTATGTTCCATCCCATTCTCAGAAATGGTCCCACGTGGAAACAAGCTAGGTTCCAGTCCTCGTAACAAGGTTGATGTGTCGTCTCGTAAGTTCGAAACCTCGAAGAAGATGGACAGTTAGACATGAAAATGAGGCAAGCTGAAAGAGAATACATGTAAATGACGAAGGCTCGACGGGGACATAAGAAAATGAACGATGAGACATGGAAAAGAGGGAAGTTGGACAGGAAGACAAAGAAAATATGAGAAATCGATAGGACAGAAAGTCAGAGAATCAAATAGTAAATGCAGAGGGAAAAAAAATTCTAGCCTATTTGTGGAAAAGGGTCCTCAGAGTAGATTATACAACAAGCAGAATACAGCGTCAAATATCAGCAAGCATGAAGATTTCCACGCGAGTGTAGCAATTGCGTTAAATCTTGGGATTTGGTAATCGACGCATCCCGCTCGTTGCACACGATACTTTCCCCCATCACCGCAGGCTGGAACGAGCGACTACGCTTGTTCAAAATAATGCGATGTGCAGTTGCAGGGAAAAGAGGTATATTATGGATAGGCGCGAAATTGCTTAGTTATCTAGAGGACTAAATGCTACTTTACTTTGCTGTGGCGTCAACAATCGAGAAAATTCGAACCTAGTTTCTTCTGAACTAGCGTGTAAGTGGCAAGTTGCGGCGCGGGTATGGTGGAAAATTACTAAATGGCCGAATTGAAATTCCTAGTTGTTTTTAGTTTAGAAAAGACAGAGCAATGCAATGTCAAAACCATAGAAGTGAGAAAATTAAAAATATACCAAAGGGATTATGATGAGATTGTACAATGTTAAAGTAATGTAACGAAAGAAATGGAAAAAAATATGCTATCTTGTATTATCAAAAATTCTGATCTTTCTATTGCGAATAAATTAACTCTAGTCGCGCTACATAAGTCTGAATGATATTATAAATCTTCATAATTCAGACCCACATACAGGTATGGAAATACAACTAATTTAGATGAACTAATCAGTGACGGCAGTTATCTTACAATATTCTACACAATTCAGTAATTAAACATTCATCGGAATTCTTAACAAGTGGATTCTTTTATTAAAAAAATGAGGCTCCTTATTAGTGTTCTGTGTTATATCTTAGCGATTTTGCCGAATCCTATTGGTAAATACTTTGAAAAAATTATTAATTGCAGTATACTTATTTTGTATTAAAAATTGTTGAAATAAAAAGTTTTTTTCAGTAATAAAAAGGAGGTGTTTAGGGTTTAAATCGTATGCAAAACTACGAATCTGGCTAAACGTTTCACGAAATTTCCAGTTTGCTTCTTCAGGGTTCACCAATGTTCACGAAATGTCAAGATTCGTAAATTTGTACATCCTTGAAACCCGAAACACCTCTTTTTATTACAATGAATCATCGTGCAAGCATTAAATATATTACCTAATCTATTCAGATTTTAATCTATTCAGATTTATCGTCAAACCTAATTTTAATTTATGCGAGTTATAGTCTGATATAATTATTTCTTCTTATTTATATTTATTTAAGATGCAACTTGCTACACGTTTTCTTTAAATCTGAATAGTTAAGTTTCACTAATCCAATTAGAAATATTGAAAAAAAGAATAGTATAAAAAATCTGTCCATCGTATTGGATAATATATTGACCTTACGCTTAGCGCCTTCTCTTTTTACCAAGTCCTTATTTTGCAATTATCTTTTTTCGTAGCTGATCTGTAAAGGTTTATTTTTATTACATCTCGAAACTACACCGATTCTGACGTACTTTCAAGGATAATTGTTTTTCTGTGCGAGAAATACTAACGTTATAAAATGTAATCCTCTCTTTCTGGTTGCAGAATCAAGTACACCTTTCGAATTTTTACCTAATCGCGACCCCAATCCTCGTGTTCCTCGTAGCGGAGCTTCCTCTTCTTCTGAAAGAAATCCTTCTCTTGAGAGATTACTTTCTCCTGCTGAGCAGCCTTTTCGATCCAGGTCCAGGTCTCCTACTTCTAGGGGTCCTCCAATAAGACTTCCTTCTTCGGACGGATATGGATGTGGAATTGAAGAACTTCCATTTATTAGAATTGTTCCTATAGAAAATTTTCGCCGGATATTTGAACTTCGAAGATACACTTTTCCTGACAATAAATCATTGAAAGTAAAAATGGGAGGGCGGAAGTATAGGCCCGTGCCAACTGATGAACAAATTGTATTATCTACATCCGCTTGTGACGTATTTGCAATATTGAAAAACCATAAAGTTTTTGTTGGAATATATAAATATATCTATGGCGACATAGCACGTGTAAAAATTAATATGGAAAGTGGCACCGTTACTCCATTGAACCAAGAAGAACTTAATGAAATTCCTGTGGGTGACCAACGCTCAATCAACGGGCATTATAGAGTACACAATACTGTAACATTATCACTTTAACCGGGCATTTTTTTAAAATTTAATGAGTATTATTTAAGTTTAATATCTATAGAACTTGGATAATATGAAATATAAAACATGATTTTTATCCAATATTATTTAAATTTTTATCCATGGTAATGTTGCATTTTAAAGCTATTTCAGTGACATTATTTACTTTCCCTTACCATGTAATTGTTCAATTTAATCAATAAAGAAACTCTAGGAATCAGAATAATTTTTTTTTTCTAATATAACATATAAATTTGTATTAGCCTCCAATTCGGTGTAGATGTGTAAGGGATTTGCTAGAGGTGGTATTTTAAGGCTGGAGGTATTTCGAGAATATAAGTAACAATGAAATGAAAAAAGTTTTGAAAAGTGTTGAAGAATGTCATGGAATTGAAGGCGAATTCTTGATTATTATTCGAGAAATACAAATAATTCAAAGAGTTGAAAAGAATTGAAAGAATTTAAGAGGGTTCTTAATTTTACAGAGTTAATTTCTAAGTGATCATTAATGTTTGAATCCAAAATAATTTTTGAATACATTGGCACCTTGCTTATCTGAGTCCGCTTCAAATGAGTTCACGATTATCCGAGGTTGAAAAAAAAAGTTGGCCCGTCTTATCTGAGCTATAGTAAAAGAACAGTCCCTATTATCCGAGCCTAATGCGTTATTCATACAGATGAACTTTGTCCTTTTTAACCTGAGCAGATCTTCGTAAACCTCCGCTCTTAAATAAAGATATATCATGCTGTATGTAATATAAACTATTTATCAGATTTTTTCAAATATGTAATTGTACAAATTAAATGTTTATTTAAGTCTACTTTCAGTTTATTATTCTGCGACTTTCTTTTTATTTAAAATTCCGTTTTATCCGAGTTTCCCGATTATCCAAGTTGGGGCCGGTCAACTATAGCTCGGATAAGCGAGGTTCTACTGTAATTAGAAAGGATTTAAATAATACAAAAAATAAAAAAGAATATTAAAAATGTGATACGTTATCGAATTTATTGTTAAAAAGCTTATAAACAATTAATTATATTGTACAATTTCCTGAACCTTGTGAATAGACTTAGTTTAGGTACAGAAGCTTTTATTTTCGTATTCTTGGACGGCTAAAAAAAGCAAGATTATTTGAAATGACAAAAATGTATATTATGGATCATTAATTCATCTAATTTCTCATTTTTTTACCTTTTTCACAGATAAGTTTTAATGCACAAATTCAGAAGTTTTATATATTTGTGTTTCAATTCATAATTCTTTAAAAACTAACTTTATTTGTCGCTACAATTCTTTCTCACATCTTTGAAAATTACCAGTATGAGTATCAGGGAGGGCAAAAGTATTGTCCCTCCCCACCTTTCTACCTCTGAAATGGAATCATGAAACACATCGGATTGTTGCAATTTAAAAAAAAAATCTACCTGAAATCTCTGTGAAGTAATTGAAATATTTGTGAAGTTTTCATGAAAATCTTGCAGGGCATTCAAAATTCAACGTTTTTCTTCTGTTGCTTTTTTTTCATACCATGCGATTTTTGGATCATACTATTCATTTTCGTTTTTTTATAGTTTTTAATTTTTTTATTGCTAAAACTATTACACTTTTCTTTTAATCGAAAAAGTCATAAGCGTACATTATTCGACTTTCCGAAAACTAGAATTTCCAGTACATAGAATTTTTAATTTTTGGAAAAAATGGTCTCAAAATTTTGTTAAATGATCTACCTTTCTAAAATTTAGCTATTAAAAATTTGAGTTGAAGCTCAATTCAGTCAAATCCTTTTTTGAAAATTATCGTGCCTGCAGACTACAGACTGCAGGCAGCCTACAGACAAACACCTTTGTAACAATTTGTTAAAATTTTACATAATGCTCACACCTTCTCACTAGAATCATAATTTCAATAGAGA
>NC_046657.1:4180415-4197427 GCF_010883055.1 Belonocnema kinseyi
ACAGACTGCAGGCAGCCTACAGACAAACACCTTTGTAACAATTTGTTAAAATTTTACATAATGCTCACACCTTCTCACTAGAATCATAATTTCAATAGAGAATTTTCAAAATTTTTTAAAATCCAAATTTGATTATTGTATTCAGGTTTGTTATTAACTTTTTTAAAACTTCCGAGTCAATTTTGAATTTTGTGCGTTGAAAAAATCTTATTTTCTCCATTTTGAAGTATTTGCTTGCAAAATCCTTCTTCTGGTAGAGCTCAAATTGTTCAAACAAATTATAAAGAATGTAATTAATATGAAAAGCTTAACGGTACTGCAAAACTTGCTTGATCGTTCTTCAAGAAATATAAAAGCTGAGTTGAATTCTTAGAGAAAACTCGAGGACGACTTTAAAATCCATGTTCTTACAAAAAACTGCATAAAGATTAGCAACGAAAGATTTGTGTCAATGCAGGAAAGTCTCCATAATTAATTATAGCGAATTATAATTACAAAGATTTATTATTTATATTCTTAACTGCATTCTAATTCATTGCTAGGAAGGCCATTAAACTTCATAATGATATGTGGTCGAAGACTAATACTTAATAAAATGCATTGTAAATATTGTAATGTGGCCTTCGACTGACGAACTAACCTAGGATCTCTGTCATAAATCTTGTGTCAGAAAAATATTGCGTCGAGGAACCAGTGAAATCAACCAACTTTCATTTCCAATCCTTTGAAAGCTATTGTATCAGGAAACAATCTTCAATCGACTTTAAACCACCACTGCTTTACAAAGAGGTATCAGTGTCAAGGATGCATATTAAGAAATGTTCAAAATCAAATCAGATTTTCCACATCTTTAAGCTCAAAGCTGCTGTGTGTTATAAATTTAAGAATTTAAGTCCTGCACACCTAAAATTGATTAATTCTTGAAAAAATATTATTGTGAAATAATTTCCAATAGGACCATTCGAATTGTGAATCAACCAAGCCCTACTATCCTAACAGGTTGAAAAGAGTTGCACCCTCCCTGTCCAATATCTTGTGCGGCGAGTTTATTTTAAAACCACTCCTCATTCCCTTCCTCCGTACATTCCCTTATTACCCTTCATTCTTTTTTTCTCTTCTGCTCCTCCACACGCAAAGAAGAGGCACATTCCCTTTTCCAAACTATTCTTTTTACAATCACCCCATCAACCTTTCATTCTTTCGGTTCCACGCTTCTTGCATCGTCCACATTTACCCTTTAGGCAATTTTCGGTACAACACTTTTTTCTTTTTTTTTCTGACCCTCACACGTTCTAGGAAGCCACATTCAATCCTATATACTTGTCAATTCCGCTCTTCCTTCCCGTGCTCGATACTCCTCCTCAAACGAACTTTCCCCCTCCAGTCTTCTACTACAATTGTCTTTCCTTACCCTTCTCTCTTATATTATATTCTCTACTTTCAGTTCTCTATATTCATCCCAGATCTGCATTACCGCGTCTATCCATTAACCATCTCTCCCAATTCAGAGATTACCCCCGTTCATTCTCCATCCGTGCTCACCGCTCGACCATCCACTTCATCTTTTTCCCTCGCCTTTTTCCTTTATATAATTTCTCTCTTTTCCTCCTGGTTTTCTACTTTGACTATGAGCACACTTATTTCCTCCCAAAACTTTAACGCCTCCACTTTCACATGCGTGCCAATTTTGTTCACCAGCTTCCTTACTTCTTCCTTTTTTGAGTCGCTTTCTACTTTCACTTCTTCAATAACTATGCTCTGCTCTTTTAGCTTTTTCCTCCCCTTCCATCTCAGATTCATTCCGACACTCTATTTTTATGTAGCTATCCTGAAGAAAGCTCATTTCACTTTTCCGCTTCATCTCACTCTCCTTATACTCTCTATACTCTTCATTTATTTTTTAATATCACCTTATTCTTGATCTTCCAAAGAGTAATTTATTTCTTCTACCTTTGTCTCACTTTTTTTATTTTCGCCCTGACTTCTTCACCCTGCAACCTCACTCTGTCTAAGCCTTTACACGTTTTCGCTCGAAACCTTCTGATGAGTTTCTCCAGGTCATCTATTCTACTATCCCTGACCTGGTTCTTTTGGTGTGGTATTCTCTGCCTAATCATCTCTTATAATTTGTCATTTTTCTCTTTCTCATTTAACTACTCTTTGACCTTTTTACTATCCCTGTACTTCTAGCATTCACTACTTATGTTCGCGGATTGTTACCACTAATCGAAAAATCCCTTCGCGCTCCTACTGCACAAAATTTTCGACCTGGGCACTCGTCTCTTTTTCCTCCTGCACTTGACCTACACATTTATATCTGATTGTTAATGGAAACTATCACTTAAAATCCCCCTCTTTAACTCATGTATTCTTTAAGGCAATGCCAAAATGTTACTACGCAAAGAATCAATAACAACGACTATCGGTACCGGAATCGAAAAGCCTGTATTTATTAATATAATTTATCTGCAAAAATACTGATGGTTAATTTATAACATTTTTTATAACTAGGTTGAATTTTCTTAACATACCGCGAAACAAAGATACTTTTTATTTGATAGTATCTACTGTAGTCACAATGAATGGCACTTTCGAATACGGTCAAAAGTATACACTATTAGATCTATAGCATCTGTCATTGAAACTAAGAAAAATTAATTTTGAAATATCTGTATTAACCCTCTCCAATCTGTAAAATATTTTTTATGATTCATGAGCGTATAAAAATAAGCCAAATTCATATATTTTCGAATCTTCCAAAAAATGTTGAACACCATCAAATTGAACACTATTTAAAAATTCCATAAGAACAAACTTTCCGACAGGAAATTACCGAATTATAAAATAAATGAATCAGAAAATTCTATAATTTAAAGAATAAAAAAAATGGTTTTGTTGAATAATAGTATTGTTTTTTTAATGCAATAAAAAAGACTTATCAGAGAAATTTCTTTAATGTTTAAAATTGTATAAAATAATCTTAAAAAATGTTAAACAGCAAAAATTAAAAAGAATGTATTTCTGAATGAGCAATTTTGTTTAAAAATTAGCAGTCTTTAAACTAATTTCTTAATACAATTTTATACAATTATTTTTATTTGAAATTCAAGAAATAATTTTCATATAGTTTAAACATTGATACAAAATTTTTTCGATACGAATATTTGATCATTATGTTTTTAATAAATAAACCATATTTATTTTTAAAGAACAACAACTTTTTAATTTCCATAATTCAAGAATTTCATAATTCAGAAATTTTTGACAGGGATTTTATTATTCGGGAATTTTACAGTGTCGGAAATTTGTGTTTTCATAATTTTTCAGTCGTCTCATTTGGCAGTATATCCCATGCATAACTGAGCGGCGTCGACCTTTAATATGAAAAAAAAGAAAAAATGGTAGCCTTCGCCAAACAGTTTCTAATTTGTTCGAAGGATGAAATCTGATCATCTTTCCAAAGCCAATGTTGCTTTTTTCGCAAAAGAATATTTAAGCGAGCTACAATTAGAGAAAAACTGGGAATAAACCTTCTATACCAAGAAGCCATTCCTGAAAATCTTTTTAATTTTTTTACATTATTTAGAACAGGATATTCAAGAAGAGAAGGATTTTTATCGGAATCTACCAGTAAACTGTTCTCATTCAATAAGCATTCTAAATATTGTACTAGCGAACAAGAAAATTCGCATTTGTTAGAATTTGAATTCAAAGTTACATTTTTAATTTTCTGTAATACTTTAGATAATTATTGTAAGTGTTCTTCAAAGGTCTTGGTGTCAATTATAATGTCATCAATATAAGAAGGAACCTGAGGTTCCATTTCAGGATCAATACAAGTATCTACCAGACGCTGAAAAGTTGTAGGGGCAGTAGTAAGGCCAAAAGGCATTCTGTTACATTCAAATAATTCAAGACTTGATACAATTAAATCTGTTTTTACTCTAAGTTTTTCTCGGCGAATATGAAGTAAACTCTTAGAAAAACCAATTAATATTTTGGCAAAAGGTTACTATGAATGAAGCTAATTTCCTCAGAAAAAGAATATCTAGGTACAACTTTGTCAACCAACGATACCATTCAAGTAAAATAATCGGCGATACGTTCACGTTTATCTTGGGTCCTTCGGTGAACTTCCTGTCTGATTTAAAATTGAAAATCAGCATCAGTAGATCGGGATTTAAAATATCGGGCAAAATCTTGATAAATTCTTCAATATTTACGCATAAAATAGAATAATTATTGAGAACTTCCTGAAAGGAAGAAAGGAAGTACTTGGATTATAACAATATCATCAACAGGGACAATGGCAAGACCATATTAAATTTTAACTAGAAATGTTTCGGGATTTTCAGATCTAGAGATTAAAAATCTTAACCTCCCTTTTCTCATTTTATTCTACTTTTGACGGGTGCAAAAATGTAACCACATATTTTAAATCACTGTTATGTTCGGAGACAAATTAAAGTTAAACTACTAATTAATTAAATCAGTTGAGCGCTAGACCTTCCTTTGGTGAATGAACAAAAAAAAAAAGATAAACAAAGCAAATAAGTTAACCTCAAAACCCGTATTTTTGAATATATGATGGAAAAACATGTTTTTTACGGAATTAAGGCTGCTGATTCTAAAAATAGAGCCATATTAGTTATATAACTGCCGTATAACAGGGACATGTGCCTTGCTATGGCATAACCTTAAAAAAATTCTTTAAGCAGCAACTTGTAATTCAGCATTGCATTTTTATGAATTTTGAGCTACAGAACCTCATTTTTAAGCCACATCTGAATAGTAACGAACAAATTTGTTACATTATTCTAAGAACATACTGTATTACAACAATCTGCTCTCATAGAAGTCTTTCTCATCATATTTATCGTAAGTGAGGTTACTGAGTTTCTTCTGTACTGTGAGTTTTGAGCCTCTGGTGTTATGATTTAATCATAAATCTTCGGACTAAAGTGTCCATCTATTTGCATCCATTGAATTCACTTAAATCTTAAGTGTCAATATCTGCTACTGCGCTAGGTACTGGAAGTGATGACAACTGCTCTGAAAAGAGATGTGTAGAGTGATCCACCTTCAAGCTGAGTCAGTAACGAAGCCAGCCTAGGCGTGCTGCCCTGCAAGGGGGCGTTAAGGTTGAAAATGAAGCTGTAGTGTGTCTGGCGATGAGTTGATAATGTCCTCATCAAACCCGGAAAGCCCTCATACTTAGCCCTGGGGTGGTATGAGGGTTATTAGTCCCAAGATAGTGGACTCACCTGCGATCGGGCCAGGATCCTTAACGTGCGGGGATTGAAATTACCATTGCTTCCAAAACAAAATCGGAAGAACATTACTGGGAAAATTCGGGACATGTAGGCAAAATACTTCAACATTAAGTTTCCAGAACGAGATGAAAGTTGGGCTCCTCATATAATATGAAAGTTGGGCTTGGTGCAAATTTGCACAAGTGTGGTTTCCTAGGTTTTAAAAGGTGTGCTTCGGAAAAAATTTAATTTGACCTGATAATCGTTTTTCGACTACATTTACTCTAGAGGTAAGTAATTTCACATAGTATTTTTAATTTTTAATATAAATTTACCAAAAATCATACCTACGTGTTAATTACGTACATTTTCTAAATTTTTGATTTTGTTATTAAATTTTCTTAAAGTTTGATGCTCTTAAGTTTGAATCATTGTACAAAATTATAAATAATGGTAGTATATAAAATTAGTAAAAACTAGTTTTTTAGTATTTATTTTTTCGTTCACAATGGCTGGCCCACCAACTTCTGGTTGTAATTTGCGCAGCAGCCGCGAGGGTGTGTGAACACTAGGCGGTTCTTCTTCTGAAGATGAAAATTATGGCAGCGACTCGGAAAGAGACGAGGACGAATTTACTGTCTCTGACATTGAAAATATTGCGCAGGAATCAGATGACCAATTGCCTGAAGAGCAGCTCATACTACATCGTTATGCAGTATGCGTTGGATGCGCTACTTTTGCATAATAAGGTGTAAACTAACTTACATTTAGCTCTGTATCAATATTTTACAATTATAAATGTTTAAACAATGAAAAATATTATTAGTTATTAATTACTCGATTTTTTAATGTTTTTCCTTTCTAGATTAAGTATTAACTGATTTTGCTCTGCTTTAAAAATACCTTATTTTCAGATAGCCATAGAAAATATTGATATTTTTTTAAGGTGTAGTTGGTCATTTTTATTGAAAATATGTACTTTTATCTTCAATCTAAAAAAAAAAACAATAGTACAATTTCGATAATTACAAAAAAAATTTGTTTTAAAAAAATAGCATTTCAAAAAAGTTCTGTCTTTTTTTCTTTTTTTGCTTCTTAAAAATGATTCACTTGAATTATTTTTATCACCATTGCATTTCTCAGTAATTTTTACCCCAAAAATATAAATTGTAAATTGTATTTAGTTTATTTATTAGCGAGTTACTAGATTTTTTAAAGTCGAAACTCTAAATCGCACAAGTGTGGTAAACACGTATGCGCAGATAATTGATCGCTAAAAACAAGAAGGCTGTTTTGGAACATGAGGCACACTATTTTACAAGCAGCAGTGCAGATTCAAACATTGAATGTGAAACATCTGATGACGAGTATACTACATATGACACAAAAGCGAGTCATTCAGAGAGGTGGTCACAAAAGTAATTGAATGACTTAATTCAAGATTTGGGATTACCTAAAGATGGCGCTGAACACCTAACTTCAGCTTTGAGAAAAAGGAAATTTAGGAAAAAATATAAAGTCAACTGTTTCTCGAAACAGAAAACAGAATATTTGAAAATACTTTTATTTTGAACAAAACTCAATGAAAATTAGAGTAATATGAAAATCGTTTTAGAAAAAATCAATTCCGAAAAAAATAAATGGCAAATTGGTGGAGATTTCAAAGTTCTTACGATGCTTCTGGGACAACAATCTGGAAATATAAATATCCTTGTTTCTTGTGCATAAGGGATAGCCGAGATTGATAAGCATGTCACTGGAACGACAATGTCGAAACGTCAATAATTAACCATTAGTAGAGCCATCAAAAGTCGTTCTTCCACCTCTACACATCAAGTTGGATCTAATGAAACAATTTGTAAAAGCATTAAATTAAGAAGGACAATGTTCTTAGTACATTGTATCTCATTTTCCACAATTGTCCAATGCTAAGTTAAAAGAACCCCCAAGATATCAAAGTGATGGAACAAAGATATCAAGGCAGATGAGATGAAACTGTGATGGCGGTTTAATGTTGGATGTTAAAAAGAGATTTTCCTCAGAACATAAGAAAAATTCCTCTACGAAGATCTTTAGAATCCAAAAGAGTGCGTTATAATAAAAATAAATAGCTGCTCTTCCATCGAAAGTCAGTGGTATGCAGAACTATATATAAAAGCCACGTCATCTAGGAACTATCTAGTCAATGGCTAGAAATTCCACTAATTCATCAGTGAAAAGTGTGCTACTAAGGAATAATTGAGAATCCGCTGATTTTTAGTCAGGGAGTACATTCATGCAAAAAAAAGCTAAATAGAGGCACGTATCGAATTTGATGCCTGGAAGTGCACAAATTTCATTTTGTCCTGCAAAGCACCACTCAGACAATTTTGTTTCAAGGGTATGTTCGAGATTTTTTAGTTACCTCACTGAACTGATACTATATATGAATTCAGCAGCTTAAAATCCATAATAAAACAATGTTTTACCATCATTTACTTAAAAGAAGTTTTTTGAGGTTATGTTGAAAAGCAATCGTGAAAGATAATATTTTGACATTAGATTCGGATTCAGCGGATCAAAATACATAAAAATACATGTGTTTCGTCAAAAATTACAGGCTTCTTTTGTACCCGTGTAACATAAGAGGGAAACGGTTCAATATATGAAAAGAGTATGTAAATTCTAAGAATTAATCATTATTTCCAACTCTAAAAGTAGCAACTCATTTCATCACATTTTGCACAAATTTAAAGTTAATGGGACAAGAGGTTCTCAATTGAATTTTACGTAATTTAAAGTAATATCTAAATCAGGGAAATAAAATAACCTCAAAGGTTTACAAAGGTTCTAAAAAAATCGGAAAAAATCTAAACTAATCATACACAATAAAAGGTTACAAAATTTCCAAATAATTGGGGGGGGGGGGGCTCTCATTATTTAGGAAATAAATCGAAATTAGCGACATTTTCTAGCAGTATTTCAGACTTGGCTCAGTGTTTTCATTATGCTCCAACTAATTCAAAGGAGAAGGGAAGGGACATAAGAAGGAAATTCGAATTATGTTATGTTGCATTATCTCATAATTATAAATCAAAGTCGTTCAAGTAATACGACCTAATCAAGAAATTCTGCATTGAAACTTATTTAAATAACTTAGTTTTATTCTTCTAGCACTACAATAAATAAATGAATCACATAAGGAAAACAAACTTCTTGATCAGATTAATAATAAATATTATTCGAAATACATATTAGAATTGTATTATTTAGTTGAGGTATTTTTTGTATTTTCTTGAAAATACTCTTGATTGGGAAAGAGAAGAGCGAAAATCAATTTGAGAGGGGGGGGGGGGTTTGAATCCTACAATGCGATGCATAGCACTGCGCAAAACAACTATTTGATACATGAGGCTACGCAGTAGAGTCCTCTGGTATATATGATTGTGAAGTAGAGCCCTCCTCAGTCTGTCGGATTGCGCAGTAGAGATTACTAATGCTTAGATCTGCGCAGGAGAGGTTAATAATGCTTATATCTGCGCAGTAAGTTCTGCAGGGCGTAGGGATAATCGGCAGACACGTGTGGTACACGCATGTGCGCAATAAAGGCCTACTACATCTAGGGGTGCGCATTAGATATACACTGCAGTCAGGGTTGCGCAAAGAAGACCTCCGATGTGTAGTGATACGCATTAGAGATACATGGCTCGTACAGATGTAGAGTGCAGTCTTCAAGTGCCCTTATGTTGTTCATTAAACAGCGCAATAGAGTTACGCGATTCTCATGGATGCGCATTCGAGTTCTGCGATGTGCATGTTTGCGCAGTAGAGTTCTGCGATGTACATGGCCGTCATGTGTATCCCAGAACTCTACCGCGTAGTCATACCCATTACAGAAATCTACTATGCATCTATGCGCATCACAAAAATCTATTGTTCAGCCATGTACGCCATAGAACTCTACTGTAAAGTCATTCATATTACAGAATTCTACTGCGCATCCATGAGAATCACATAACTCTACTGCGCAATTTAAGGAAACATATAAGGGCACGCCACAGCTATATACACTTGAATACTGTACTGCGCATCCGTACGAGCCATGCATCTATAATGCGCATCGCTACATATAGGAGGTCTCCAATGCGCAAACTTGACTGCAGAGTATATCTACTGAGCATTCCCACATAAAGTACGCCTTTACTGCGAACTGGCCTGATGTTTTAAATCATTGTTCTGCGCAGTGCTATGCACTGTATTGTAGGGTTCACCCCCCCCCCCCTTAAAATTAATTTTCGCCTTCACTCTCCCAATCCCTCTGCAAGTCACACTTACCGCCCCTCCTCTCATCACCCTTAACATTTTCTCCTCTCTCTTTCTCCCTAATCTTTGCTCTCTTTGTCCCTCTTTTGCACTCCCACTCTTTGGCCATAAAATTCCTACGCTTATTACAAACTCTAGGGATTTTTAAACTAATTTTTATATGCTGATATTAGAAAGTATTTTCAAGAAAATACACAAAATACCTCAACTACATAATACAATTCTAGCATGTATTTCAAATAATATTTCTAAATACTGGTATGTATTTTGTAGTTGTATTTGAACTACATCATTTGAATTGTATTTTCCCCGTGATGTATTTCAACTATTTGTTGCTGAAATACATGTATTTCAGCAATGTAGTTGAGGTATTTTGTGTCCAGCTCTGTCATGAATATAAACTTCACAATTTAAAGTTAGTAGAAAAGTATTCCCCTTGCGAAGCTAATAAAAATCAATTGTCGGTAAAAAAATTCGATGGAATTACTAATAACTGTTTTCTCTATTTAAATGGTAAGTAAACGAATAACAAAAATATAGTCCAAATACATTTTCATCACACTTATAAATAATTCGAAACAATTAAAGTTTTAGATAGTATTATGCAGAGTTCTTCGTGAACTAGAGCTACAGAAAATTGTCGTCTGATTGAAAAGCGTATAAATGCTCGACTAGAAAATTCCATTTGATTGGTCGGCGGGAACCAACTGGAGTTTCGTCTATTTCTTCTGGTGTTAGTGGAGTAACCGCACTGCTTTCCATGTTTATTTTCGACCGTCTTCTGCTGAGACTGTGATATATTCCAGCAAGAGTATTGTAAGACTCCAATATTGCAAAGATATCACCACAGGATGTTGACAATACAATTAGTTCTTGGTTTGGAATAAGCTCATACTTATTATTCGCAGTTTTAAATTTCATTTGTCTATCGGCAGGAAAAGTGTATCTTTGAAGTTCGAATATCCGGGAGGGGTTTTTGCGAGAAGTAAGTCGAATAAATGAAAGTTCTTCAATTCCACATCCTTGTCCGTCAGAAGAAGGAAGCTGGGTAGGGAATTGCATGGCAGAAGTTCTGTGTCTTACAGAAGGAGCCCTGGCGCTGGAAGCAGGAGATTTGGATCTGGACCTGGACCTAATAGGAGAAGGATGTCTGTCAGTAGAATCGAACTGACAACCTACTTCTGCAAAAAGAAACAGATAATTAAGTTATTTGAGATAACTTAAAAGTTATTGTATGGAGTTAGAAGGTACTGTAGCAGTACTTAAAATTATTATATTTACCCATATAATTAAGGATGACCACCAGTGACAGTACCAGAATAGACAGTGTCCTCATTTTTTCTAAGAGAGATAAATCTAATTAATGTATTAATTAAGAATTCATTTAACAATGGAATTAAAGATTAATGTGTTCATTTATATAAGCATGGATTATATATTACATTCGTTATCTGATGGCCTCTATATTCCTCGAGCTTTTAGATAAGAGAGACATTTTTATTTTAGAAATCCGTACCTTTATTCTCGCAATTAAAATACTTATTACATATTCAGGTATAAAAATTATAGCCGCAACTGATTTTAAGAATATACAACCATAATTTTTCTGTTGACAGCGCAGATTCTGACACGGCAAAAAATAATTACACAATTTCTGTTTAATGAAACGATAAAATTGTACTAAGGTCGTGCAGATCAAATTAAGGGGTTCTAATCCTTAATGCCTTTTATTTTTTTTCCTCTTACTTTTGACGGCGTCAGAACTCTTCTATCCCAACAGAGGACCGAACATGCGTTGAAATGTAGCTACGAATTCATTTAAAATTAATAAGAATTTATTTTACAATTAATTTAAAATATGGCTATAGAATGAAAGCTTCTAATGCGTCCCCTAAGGGTTTACATTTTTCTTGCACCTTCTTCCCTATTCCTTTACACACAGCCCACACACTGAGGCGCTGAGGCTCTTTCAGATTGCGAGACATGAATCGCACCCGCAAGCCAACGGAGTGGGTCCAAAACCTACGCTTTAGCCCCTACGATCATCGTTCCACTAGTTATTTAAAATATATTATTGAAATAAAATCCATGATAAAAATCCGACAAGAAATGAGACAACAAAAATGAAGTTAATTTAAATCATTAATAAGATTTCATTAACAAAAAACCTTTAAAGAAGTTTCCTTTTGACGTAAATTAAAGTTTATTGTATGAACTTTTGGTAAAAAAATTTGAGAGATCAGGATCAAACTTTTTGTCATAATAATCCTTACAAATTCTGAAATTATTGAATTTTATCTCAACTTCACCACAATGATAAAAAAGGTGTATAAATTTTCTACAGTAATATTAAAATTCTTAAAATTATGATTTTTAGATCTACATTTCCCAATATCCTCATCTGGAATTTTGATGAAGCCATTTGATTGTTTTGTGTTAAAATTTTTTCATCTACCTAATTTGAGATGAAACAGGAATGGAATATCTTTAGAAGATTCAACTGAAATTTTTTCTTCAATCAGTTTCAACAAATGCTGCAATATTCACAAACTGAACTAAACTATAAGTGCTCTCTTTGGGAATAACTAATTGCTATTTTGGCAAAAGGTTCCTATAAATGAATCTAAATTCCTTAGAAACAGAATGTCTGAGTACGATTCTCTCAAACAACGACACCATTTAAGTGAAATAATCGGCAATATGTTTACGTTTACCTTGGGTCGTTCGGTGAACTTACTGTCTGATTTCAAATTAAAAATGTGCATCAGTAAATCGGGGCGTGAAATAAAGGGCAAAATCGTGATGAGTTCTTTACTATTCGCGCATGAAATAGAATCATTTTTTTGATCTTTAGATCTAGAGGATTTGACCTTAGGATCTGATTTCTATATATAGGATTAATATTTACGGAATCTAAATTTAAATACTGTAAGGCTTCTCTAGTTTTTGAAATATAATTATCTCATCCGTATTTCGTTGTCTTTCGGACGATTCGTGTGTCCTTGAACTTTGAGAAGCATTGACATTTTCCTCGCAAAAGCAAACACAATTCAAATTATGTTCGGGGCAATGTTCTTCTAAATCAGCAGTGGGGTTATCTACCCCCATGAACTTAGCCCCCTGAAGTTCACATTTTTAAAATTTTATTTTTGCATGCGTTTTTACGTCATTTGTACTGTTTGTACATCCAATATTTTCGTTTGTACCCTTCTGGTTACGAAATGAGGGGCGAAATTGATTTAGGAGGGGGGGAGGGGCTTGATTTCGGATTGATGCTTCACGCATCTTCCCGAAATTCAAATTTCTCAAATTTTCTTTTTGCATACGTTTGTATTTCATTTGTACTATTTTTACTTTTAATATATTCGTTTATACCCTCTTAGCATGCAAAAAGAAAATTTGAGAAATTTGATTTTCGGGGGGATGGTACGAAATTTTGAATTTCCCCTAGCCGGGCAACCAAGAGGGTAAACAAAAAAATATTATAAGTACGAACAGCACAAAGGACGTACAAACCTATGCAAAAAGAAAATTTAAGAAATTTTAGTTTCGGGGAAATAGCACGAAATTTTGATTTCCCTCTAGCCGGGCAACCAGTAGGGTAGAAGCAAAAATATTGAAAGTACAAACAATACAAACGACGTATATACGTATGCAAAACGGAAACTTTAGAAATCAGAATTTCGGGGAGTGGAACGAAATTTGGATTTCTCTCTAGGCGGGTAACCAAGAGGGTACAAACGAAAATATTAAAAGTTCAAACAGTACAGACGACGTACGAACGTCTACAAAAAGAAAATTTGAGAAATTTGAATTTTGGGGGGATGGCTCGAAATTTTGACTTCCCCCTAGCCGGGCAACCAAGAGGGTACACACGAAAATATTGAATGTACAAAGAGTACATACGACGTACAAACATATGTAAAAAGAAAATTTAAAAAACGTGAACTTCGGATTGCCGACTTCATGGAGATGGGCTATATGAGTTCCCAAGTAAATGATCATTTCTAATACTTGTGTGTGAAAGATTGGCATTTCGGGGACAAATAAGTTCAGATCTACAATTAGGTATTGATTTGAATACCGACATTTTTTTAATTGAAATTTTCAAGATCACTGTTATGCCTAATACTATTATGGTTTTCTTTGTCATGAAAAGAAATTAGTCCTTCTTTTAGGGAATTCGAAATTAATTGGCTAATTTTTTCTTCAACAGGACTATTTTGCAAATATCAATTTTGAAAAAATTTAAGCGATCTTCTACGTTTTGCGCAAAACACTACCTATGACTGTCAATCCACGATTGTTTAGTTCTTCCTATAACCTATCATTATTCAGTAGATTAATCCAATCGTGAAGATAATTCGCTTCAACCATTTTGTTTACGTTTTCAAATTTAATTTAGATGGGAAATGCAAATTAGATTTACATATAATAGAGTGTTCAAACATTGGTTTCTCAGTATTGAATTTTAAAAAATAATTTGAAAATTATTTATTTAAACCAATTTTAGATTTAGAAATTGGAATCTAAAGATGACAGGATGGCATGATATCAGAATAAGGATCAAGAAAGTAATAAATCTTGTATTATTATAAACTTGTGTATCCTGAAATTAACGATCCTGATTTCTTCTTTCGAAGGACGAAAAGAGGTAATACTATTAATTAAATTGTTGATTGGCCTCTATCTCTTTCTTGGTCAAAGAAAAAAATAGAAAAGAATAAACAAAGTTAATAAATTGCAAGAAAAAGGGAATACAGTATGCTCTAGTATTTCGATGGCAAAGGTAAGCCCCTATACTAGGGTGACCAGGCGTCCGTTTCAATACGGGCATGTCCGTTTTTTAGCCCTGTGTCCGTATTTTTTTGCAAAATGTCCGTATTTTTCGCGTTTTTGACGAAAAAATAGGTTACGCCTGCAATTTTGCCGAAATGAGTTTCTAGAATTCAAAGTCCAAAAGCGCGACACGTATAGAGGACGCGCAATCAGTTTAGCACGCATAATACGGTAAAATTCAATAGAAATATGGGACCTAATTGCGTCTCGTTATTCAGTTTGCTGTCCTGATGAACAGACTGCAAAATACATCACGTTGTTTTTGAGTATTTCTATAACAGTTGACTTTTTTACGCAGATTGTCAATTAGTCAATCGGCAACAAAACAACAAACCCGTAAGTATGCTGAATGTTTTTTAAACGTTAATCACGATTAGTTGAGAGCCTTATTGTAGAAGAAAGTGTACTTGTCTATTTGGATACATGGCGGAGTGGTGGTGGGGGGTGGCGGGAGACGTGTCTGTTTTTCCCCTTTAGCCATTTGTTCACCCTGCCCTATACTCAATAATAGAAGAGGGAAAATCAGCAATTTATAAAAAGATTATGTAAATTCTAACTATAAATAAAGAATCCCCACTTTAAATGTAGCGACTGATTTGATTGCATGTTGATCCAATTTAAAGTTAATGGGACAAGAGGTTATGAAATAAATTTGACATAAATTAAGCTAACATTTAAATTAGGGAAATAAGATAACCCAAAAGGTTTCCAAATAAAGGGGAGGAGTTTTCTATTATTTAAGATATAAACATGTATTAATGACGTTTTCGTCCAGTCATGCAGACTTGGCTAAACGTTTGCATTATGTCCAAATAATTCAAAGGAACAGAGGAGGGACATAAGAAGGGAATTCAAATTATATTTTATTGGATTATTTCACAATTATAAATAAATTCGTTATAGTAATTAAATCAAATCGAGAAACGCGGAATCCAAACTCATTTAAAAAACTTAGTTTTATTCGTCTAGCACACAACAAAATTAATAAATCACATAAGGAAGACAAACATCTCGATCAGATTAATAAAATAAAATCTTACCGAAGTGATGAAATTAATGTCAGAGCAGTGAAATTACTTAATTCTAAATTTCAAATCAATTACCAAATTGAAACCTAAATATAGGGAGCGGATTCTGTTTTTCTTATGATCGGTCGAATTTCATTACATTTCGCAGGATCTTTATTCAAATTCAGGGTAATGTTGTTCAAAGCTGATGCTTTGTAATTCGAAGTTCGTCAACTTCGGAATTAATTGGGGAGATCCAAGTTAATTCGGTCTAATATACAGGAGGACGTCAACGGTGGATCGAGATGAAAACGGCGGGGATATTTAAAAAGAAAAGGCTTAAAAGGACATTCAAAGTTCTCACAGGTAAAATCTTATTAATCAACTATCAATCCTCACTGCTTTCTCGTTTTTTCCGATCTCCTTTACTATCAATTAATTCCTCGATCGAACATAAAACCTTTGCACACAGACTCTCATTTTTTATTGATTTTCTACGGATTTCCCTTGCATTTCTTTCTCTTTTCTTACATTTAAGAGTACAAAGTATTTTCTATTTTAAATCTCTTTTCCATTTGCTAACGATGCCCTACCTTCCTCTTCTCTTTATATTTCTCATCCCAACTACTTCTAGCCCCTTTTTTAATAACTTATTTTTTGTTTGGTACCGCTAATACTCTTCTCCTCTATCCTTTTATTAGTTCCATATGTTCATTTGAAATTCTGTTTCCCATTTTGATATTCTATACCGTTTTTTAGCTTTTAAATACATTATAATGACAATTAATTCCTTTCCAAGCTCATTGTTATGATGCTTTTCTCCGATTAATGTTACTATTAGGAGAGACTAAACGGAACCTATGTAGGGAGAATCAGACCTGAACCTGGAGCTAATAGGAAAAGGAGACTTGGCAGTAGAATCGAACTTCGAACTTAAATCTACAAGAAGAGACAGAGCATTAATTTTTTTCGATTATTCGAAAGTAATTGTGAGGTTTTAATAGATACTGTAGCAGAAGGGTGATCATATATAGACTTTTAACTGTAGTGCTACGCAACTTAAATGGACCAGGCTAATAAGACAATAATACGAGGGTGAATCAAATATTAACCGGAATTCTTTTTTAATATTTATTTATTTATAAAACAATACAAAAATACTATTGATTGTTTTTCTTCATAGTCTCCTTCACGCTCTACACATTTTTTCCAGCGGTTTGGAAGCTTGTTAATTCCTTGCTCGTAGAGACTTTGAGGTCGAGTCATCAACCAATTGCGCACGAATTCCTCAACATCTTGATCGTTGTCAAATCGCAATCCTCCAAGTGCATCTTTCATGGGCGCAAACAAATGATAGTCACAGGGTGACAAATCTGGGCCCACCTGTAAACCTGTAAAGTGATTTTATGAATAGTGAACCGCCTGTCACTGTCAATAAGGTCACGAACTGCACCAATGTTATCGCCAGAGACACTTGATCTTGGACGTCGATTATGACTCATATTTTCCGCACTTTCTCGTCCACTCTTAAACTTTCTGGCCCAATCAAACACTTGAGTTTTAGACAGAGTATCATCCCCATACTGATCCTTCAATCGAGTCAAAATTTCGC
>NC_046657.1:4197527-4214570 GCF_010883055.1 Belonocnema kinseyi
TAATACACTATATTACAAGAACCTACACTGTGAGAGTGCTTGCGATTGGCTAAGAAAAGTATTTGTAAAATTCCGGTTTATATTTGATCCACCCTCGTAATAACTCAAATATCAAATAGAAACAATTCTTGTTAAGAAATATTTCATTCCTTTGCACAAATGTCAGATAATGAACTATGTTTAAATTCCACCTTTTTGAAGTTTGTTGGCTCCACTTATAAATAAGAAATTGGCTTATCTATGGGTTATTCTCTTTTACCTGTATCTGTCAATTTCTTAGATGGCTTTGTAAATTATGGCTTTGTAGAAATTGATTAGTATAAAAAGAAAACTTGATCTAGTCGTAATATAAATTTGAACTCTTTTCATCTTAATTTCGACAAAATTGGTTTAGTCACAAGTTTATTTTACATTATCTTCAGAGTTCTAGATCCAGAATTTAAAATAAAAAACATATTTAGAGATACCTTAAAAGAGAACGGTTTCCCTAAAAACTTAATATAAACGGAATGTCGGGCGTTCGCCTTCATTTATTATTTTTTCTCTCGATATTCATTTCTGTTAAATCATTTTTTCTCTCAGTTGGAGTTTTACTCTGACTTCCTCTTCATTATTTGTAGGCTTAGTGAGTGTTTTTTTTTAATGAAGAAGAAGAAGTAATTTTTCACTGACGCCTACGTTGGTTTGCCCACACAAATCTCTCAAAATAGTAGCAACGTCCGCGATAAAATTTTTAATTGTTGAAAGATTGTATAATTGAATCCAAGGTTAAGAAAAGCTGTCGTTTAAAGAAAATGCAGGGTTGCATTAAATTTCGTGTATATTGCAAGGAACGTTGCAAGGAACGTTGAAAAGAACGTTCTTTTAAAACAGTATGGACCAGGAAAATCATTTTCAAAACCTCCAAAATCTGCTTCGACGAAACCAACTCTCCCTATCAGCAAATTCCTTTAAAAGCCAGCGCTAGATAACAACTAATTTGATCGAGATTCGGTGTCAAATGACTGTCCAAAAGAATCTACTGAAGAAATGAAAGCAGACGAATCTCAAAATGTAGAAAAAAGTTCCGTTTATTCTATTCTCGGAATAGACAAAAATTCGAAAAAGGTAGTTTTGGCTATGTCGCAGAACCATTCGCAAATACCTGCTCCAACTGCAGGCAGTTTATTCAAGGCGCCAGCTTTCTACCACATTGCAACTAAGAAATATGGTTATCCCGGACTAGATTCAGGCTATGTAGGACGCCTATTTTAATAATTACTTCGGAGCACAAATTCCTGATTCAGTTTTTTCCACCGTTATTTCTAAACGTGCTAATTAAGAATTTATTTCCAGGATCAGTGATCGGCTGTTGTAGTGCTGCCTTCAATTTAATTACTCCGCCTCATGCTATTAACTATAACAGCAATATTTTTGGCAATTTTTCTGAGGTAGACGTTACTTCGTATTCACAGGACGTTCTTCAAATAGAGCCTCTTGATTTTCTGTTAAAGAAAAAGAATGACGTATCTAAAACTTACCTAACGCAACAAAGAAAAAAATAACTTGAATGAAAGGGACTATGGAAATCAGAAAATAGAAAGGAATACATCGACATAAAACTTGTACAGGTAGTGAAACTTCGTGACACCAAATACTTACCGTTCTTTCGTTACCAGCATATACTATGTCATATGTGAAGGGCTTGTTTTATTGAAGAGCTTCAGAATTTATTAAACTCTGAAGTATATCTACATGCCATCGAAAGCCAACAATTCACCAAAAAATTATTTTAACGAATTTTTTTTAAATGTGAAAATTGTTTATGAGTTAAGAGTATATCCTTGAGATTAGTTACAGCCTCGATTTCTGTAACTAGTCATCATTGATAAATTGCAGTTGAAAAAGCTTATCTTTTGTAAGTTTACATAATTATTTACTTTTCCTTTCATATTTCCCTTAACAGCTAGTGCGTTCAGTACACGATTGTAATATATGAATCCTCTTTTGTAAAAGTTAAGTTCTTAGAGAGTCAATAATGGAAAATTCTAAATTTTGAAATCGCAACGACGCGAAAATATAGCGTATTGGGATCCTGAAAAAGTATAATTAATTTGGAATCAATAGACATTCAGATTAGTTATCCGCAATCGAAAAAAGTGTCAAAAACTTTTCTTGTTTGCAGAGTCCAAAATAACTTTCCCATTTTGTTGAGTTTTTCAATCAATAATTATCTAAGAAACACTTTCCATATACTTCACCTTTGTTTCCAGGAATTCAAATTAAAAATGCGACGAGTTTTTGTAAATTTTAATTTTTGTGTTTACTTGAATTATCTTTATAACTTGTGGTTCAAACATTTTCGTGCGCATGTTATGGCTTTCTTAGCATAAGAATACGCTAAAGAGAAAATCAGCAAGACTTAAGAATCTAAACTCGAGATACACTTGTTTATGAAAATAACAAATTTGGTGATTAAGTTAATTTTTCTCTAGTCAAATTTTAAAAATTCGCTGTATTTCTAATTTGGATGTGCAATGCGCTACTTTTTCGCGTTACATCGTTTCTAATTCCAGAATTTATTTCGAGTCACCATAATATTTATGATAAAAGATACAAAGGTAAAGATGCGTTAAAAAAATTCAATTTGTCCCCAGGTGGTAACTTCCAGTTTTACCCTTTGTTAAAAAAGTATGTATTTTATTATCTGCAAAAAATAAACAAATTAAATTTAAGATTGATGAGTTTCTATCCAAGTAGTTAATTTAAAAAAGACGAAGTTTTCAGAAAAAAATTAATTTTTCAACTAAAAATTTTTGTTTTCAATTAGAAAAGATTACTTTTTTACCATAAAAGTGGAATTTTCAATCTGAAAGGATGAATTTTCTACCCTATTTTTTTAATAAAAGATGGCTGCAATTTTGTATGCGCTTACAATAATTCAGTTCGAATTTAAGCAAAGGAAGGACACAAATAGGACGCGTGTTAAAAGCTGGGAAAAGTCTATTCTTTTAAAAATAGAGAGAAAAAGGAATAAGAAAAAGAATCAAAATTTAAGAAATTTAAATTAGATAAAAATATAAATTAAAAACCCTATTTAACGTCCAATAATCAAATAGATGCAAACAATTGTTTAAAAAAAAACAAGAATCAGTATTTCTGGTCCAAATTTGGTCGTTGGATTCTTGTATTTTTCTTCTTTAACATGAGTTTGCATCAAGAACAAGAGTGTTGAGACTGTCACTAATTTTGGAATTAACAGATTTTTAGCGTATTCGACTTAACATTTTTCTACTGGTAAGGCTTGCAATTTGAAAAGAAGCCTTAATGAGAACTTATTTCATTTTGAATGATCTTAATTAAAATCGAAGACGCATACCGGTAATTTTCTGAAACTCTTTCGGCCTTTCTTGGCATTCATTTTAATTGGGCAATTGGATCTAAATAAACGTCATCGTCATTAAACAGAAAGAAAACGAGAAGAAATTGCCTTTGCTAGTGCTGTTGCTCATACATTGTTTTAGCACTATTAGGGTGTATGATTGCATGAGAAATGTTCTGTATTCTCACTTGTTGAATCTAACATTCTGTATCTGGTTATCATATTTGTAGACGTTTGCTTCAACCTGCCGATGTAGCAGCATTCAAACCCAGGAAATATTTAAAAGATTTGCACCAATTTAACCGAAAGTAATTGATGAATTTTCGAACACATCTAATACAATATCTAATGGTTTCAAAGCATGCGGGCTATTTCCGTGAAATCCGTAAATTCTAAATATTTAGGAAAAACTTCAAAGACGAATGTTTGTAAAAGACCAGTAGGTACAAATCTTCTCGTCGAAAACTTTGAGCACATTGTAGGTGAACTTATGATAAAGAAATGCAAATGTGTACAAGGAAATGTCCAAAAGCCTGATCATTTTAAAGTTTTCTATTCAATTGGGCTTAAATATAAAAGACTAAACAAAACAATACTGTTGAGCCTCATTGATAGTTCCTTTTTTAGGCTAGGAGAATATTCAACTATTGTAAGTTGTAAGGGAACCATAGTGCAATCGTTTTAGAGCACTTCGCTATAAATAAACTTGAAACAATACATATTTTAGAAGAGTGATTTTCTGAAAATTGCTAAAATACGATTTTTTCTCAAACTATATTGAATAACAAACAAGAGAGATTATTATAATAACAATTATAAATATAGTATCATCAGGGAGCTGCACTCTAAGTTGGAACGAAGAACATAAAAGATGGTGTAGATAAAGAAGAATCTGAAACAACAAGTTACTCCAGAACGGTCTGCCAGCCCTTTGAACTACGTCCTTCAAGATCATAGAAGAAATTAAAGTCAGGTTAGCTCACTTGGAAAAGAAGTTAGAAGAAAAGTAACTTATCGAAGAGTAAAATAACAGCAAACTTTCGCCCTAAATAAAGCCTAAAACCCGCATTACACCTGCTTGAGGTTTAAGATTTAAAAATAATCCTAGACAAGAGGATCCCGATAAGGAGGGAGTTGCTTTAGGTGCAGCTCTGGCAAAAGGAGTGATAGAGGTGAACAAAATGAAACTAAGGAAACCTCAACCAAGAGATGGCATTGTATGAGGCTTACCGATTGTTACTTATCTTGCACGATGCCCTTTTTCACGAAGTTTTGCTTCAACTATGAGGAACCTGGAATCACCGTCCGTGAATGTCTCATCTGCAAAGACTTACAAGGAGATTTTGTTGATGGAAATTTTCCTAGTCCTCCTCACCAGTAGTATTGCCTAGAGTCTGTCTAAATCCCGACCACATAATAAAGCGTCTACTGAGGAAGATGCTCTAAGCTACACACTACAATAGCAAATAAAAGGATGCTAAGGCGTAGGCTGTGCACTCACCATATTTCCTGGCAGATGCACGTCCCACCCCTAAATGTCCCCCTGCCAAATGTCCATCGGCCAAACGGCGGCAAATGTCCGGATCCGTTTTTAAGAACCATAATCAAAAACATAAAAATAGGGAAATCATGGGAAAATAAATTCTTGTCAATAAAATTTATGCAGACACTACGTTATATTCCATATAAAAGCTTCAACTTTAAAACATCGAAAGTCAAAATTGTTGGAGTAATTTAATATATTGCTTCCAAGTCTCCTTTACAGGAACGACGACAGTGATCGCAGCGTGTTTAAATCTAAAATGAAGTCCTTTAAGCTGTAAACAGCAATGGAAACCTGATTTTCAATCGGGCCCAATAGGTCGCAGATGATCCATATAAACGCATAAGCCTTTTACGCAATCCTTCAGGGTCGTTTTCATGTGATAAAAGCTTCGAGAAGATTGAGCAAGATCCAAAAATCAAAAGCATATAAAAAAACTTATGAAAATACAACCAGGTCAAATATTGATAAAAATACTAGAAAAAAAGCCTTCAGGATAATCCACATATGACCAGGAACAAACTGGTAATAATGAGACAGTGACGATCTTTAATCCCTGAGAAGATGCTGCAAGCAAAGCGCAATATATAGTAACGGAAGAATCAGGACCATATTTTAAAAATACTTCGAACTAAAATTCTTTTATTGACACATAAAAAGGTTCTTGAAATGATTTAACTATTGAAGATTTGATATTGCTAACTTTATGATCAAGGTTTACTATTATCTTTACAAAACAGACTTGCAAACTAAAGAATTCAGTATAATTCAAAGAGAGGTGACTTACGATGAAAGTCCATCATTGCATAAATGTCAGAACATTTTTCTGCTATTTATACTACTTATGTTAGACATAGTAGCTTACTTAAATAAACCTTGCTTGAGCAGTATCTTTTAATTCGTTGCTTCCTCGGAAAAAGCATTAACGACTGAATTCACTTTACTGTTCCAAAAAGGGGAACCTTTCACTCATAAATTGTAATCGCAATTTAGAAACCTAATTAGGCTTCTTTCGTTAAACGTTGTTAACCTAGATCTACTCACTTGCATTCGTTTTAATGATTTGGAATAGTTTTTAATAAAATATTTTTACTTTGTAAAGATGAAAGGTGTTACATGTGGAGTAATGTGCCCATTATTTAATACCAAAACTTTCAAAAAAGGATCAGTTATTTCCGAAGTTTCGATTTAAAAAGTTTATATTGCACCTGTAACGCTTATATTTATTTCAAAATTAAGGTTGAAAGAAGAGAGAATGGATGATTATTGGGATCAAATTTGAATATGAAAAGTGTTTCTGATATTAGGTGTCCTAGTTTGATGCATGTACTCAGAAACGCTTTATCTATAATGCATGGCAATGCCGACGTTGAACATGGGTTCTCGAAGGCAACTCAAATTTTGAGCCAGGGGAAAATCTTTATTTTTGAGTTATTTCTTATTCTTTTCGAAACTCCTATAACTAATAAACGTATGTCCTCGGATAGACTTGGATTACCAAAATAACATTAAAAAACAAAATATTTAGATTTTAATGTATGTTACTCTTAAGACATTAATTTGACGGAATATCTCAAAGCACAATTATAATATACGGGCCGTTATTTATACATCGCATTTAAAATACAATAAAAAAAACTCCTCTGCAAAAAGTGAAAGGAAATTAAAAAAGTAAAATGGCATCAAAATTCGAATTTCCTTTCTACCCAAAATTTGAAATTGTAAATAATATGTGAATATTTCAGAAGTCGAATCTGGAATGAGGTAAATCTAAAGAAACAATTTTGGAACGAAAAAAATCAATCTACATATTTTCAAAATTTTAAATAAGATATTAAACAAAATTGGATGCGTGAATAGGAATGCTTTTAAATTACGCTGAAGTTGAAAGTCTAAAATTAAGAGTCAAATATAAAGTGATAAATCATAAGTCTCAAGTCATAAGATATAAGACATAAATCAAGAGGTCATAAGTCATAAAGTTACAAGGCATATTTCAGAAATCATAAACATAAGTCACGATTTATTGGCCATAGGTTATATGTATATTATATAGCAAAATTAATGCATGTTCATCACTTTGAACCTGTAATAATTTGTGTTCTAAACGATCTTTATAAGGGAATAAAAAGGAACTTATCTTTATTTGATTCCAAAAAAAGGTCAGTTGAAGCATTGACGAAACATAGGTGCCTTAAGATAATACATTAAAAATATTAAATTTTATTTTCAAATTTAATTAATTGTGTGGAAATTTCCGGTTTACACGTGGTTTACTAACTCTGCACGAAAAAACCGAACGATCGGGCGCTGGGAACCTACTGGAGTTTATTTTATTTCTTTTTGGGTCAATTGAGTAACCGTACGGCTTTTCATGTTTATTTTCGCGCGTTTTGTGTCGCGATTACCATACTCATACATTCCAGCAAGAACGTTATAACCCGCCAATATTGCATAAACGTCACCATCAGATGTTGATAAAACAATTTGTTCTTGGGTTGGCACCGGCACATAGTGATGATCTTCTATTCTCAATTTAATGCTTTTTTCAGCGGGGAAAGCGAATCTTCGAAGTTCGAATACCCGGTGCGGATTCGCGAGAGAAATAAGTCAGATAAATCTCAATTGTTCAAGTCCACATCCATTTCCGTCAGGAGAAGGAAGCGTAGTAACAGCAGCCACGGTCGTGGCAATAGAAGGATGTCTTACAGAACGCGACCTGGACCTGAATCGACGTGGTGGGTTGACAGGTAACAGAGAGCTCTCAGGAAGATTGTTTTTGCCTGAAGAAGAAGAAGAACGCTGGATGTGAGGAAAACCAGGTAAAGGGTCTCCATTAGGTAAACATTCAAACTGCAAACTTAATTCTGCAAGAAGAATGAGCAAAGTATTAACCCATGTAAACCATTTATTTGAAAACCTTGTCAATAATAATAATTAATTTGGAAGGAAGAACAAATCGCCAAGTGCACACCTGTATTTGGTTCTTTGAGACAGGATTAAATGAACTTTCTACAATCGTGAAAAAACCTGCAATTTTTGAGTCGCTTCTAGTTTTTATTTTAAGGGAAGGGATATTACAAGATGTTAAAGTTATTATAATAAATCTGAGAGTCATCGTTAAATAAATCTCGAGCACGCACATAAAATGGTATAAAAAGTAGTAGATTCATTTAAGCCTCTTCGCTGCATACTGCTTTTTAATACGTATTGAGAGTAAGCTAATCTACTATGTCGAACCTGTACCTAAGAAGATGTGTACTTCAATGCCCTTTCGTTTCACTTCAGCATCCTGCCACTCATCATGTGTCCACTTACACTGTCATTCGGGATGACGCCGGTTATTTTTCTAGGCTTTGGGAACGAACCTAGTCGCTACAGAGCGGTAATTTTAAGTCTCCCGCTATGGGCTGTCAATTAGGTCAGGTTGTCCTAGGACTTTCCAATAATCGAAAATGCTTCGGATATACTGTGTAGGCATTTTGATTTAGAAAAAGGCTACACTTAAGCCACTCCCGCACTCCTTATGATCTTTTCCCATTTGTACTTGGTCCTAAGTTACTCTTGAATATTACAGTGAACACGCGCAACCCCTAAGTCTCCAAGGCCTCCTGTTGTGTATTTAATTCTGCAGTATCATATTTTGCTTGTGCAGAAAAATCAGATTGGTATTCTATCCTTTGTCTTGCCTCCGAAATTATGTTAAGATGAAATTAACTATGTAAATTTTCGCTGTTCTATAGCCATACTCTTCTAGATATCCTTGACACCACCTCGGCTTTGGGCATTACGGCTTTCGATAGAGTAAAATGTTCTGCTTTATTGTTTCATTCTTAATTTACGGTACCAAAATTTTATTTTCAATCACGCACTGTAATAATGTAGTTTTATTTCTGTTTGATGTTAGCCCTCGGAGTATTGGCTGAGTGCTTTAGCCTAAATTAGTTTTCTACGTAGGTTAATTAATCTTCTCTTTAAATTTTCGTCGAAGGGCTAAATGTACCCCGGAAATGATATCACGCCTATGTCCAGTTTTCTAAGATTTGAGTGTCTGGTTAGGGCAAGCGCGGATGGTGCCCAACAATTAAATAAAATTTTGGTATTGGGTTTTTCAGACCTAAGAGAAAGGACGTGAGTAAGAAGTTAACCCTCTATGATAAATGTATTTTGACATCTCAAAGAAAATAATTTGTTCTTTAATGAGTCACGCTAGTATTTTCGAGCCATCCTTGTTTATCTAGAGTCTAATCATTTGACTAGTTAAATGTGTTTCAAGGTTCTCCATGGTTTGATTACCTGGATCCAGGCTATCATACGTCTTTTGTGGTGTGCTGTATTTGCTCAACAACCTAGCCAAGATTTATGCCATGATTGTCACCTTTGATACTACTTTTCTGAGATCCAACAAACAAGCAACCACGTTACGTACTTTTTAGATGTTAGACTTTAGGGAATCTCACGGCGTCATCTTGTACTCGTCAAACCAAAGGGCTATTAAGAGCTTATTTGATGTTATTGTTGTCTGATGCATCGCAGACTTGTCCTACAAATTCTTACCATGGTTGAACTTCCCGGATGAAATTGTGTCATTGTAAATCAGAAAAATTCCGACTGATTCTGGTCGATCACAAATGAATAAAAAATCTGTTTTCAAAGTACGGGCATATTTTGAGAGAAAACTAAAGTGATTCTAAATGGACAATTATCTAAAGATTCCTGATAATTTTTGGGTGAGGATCTCTTTCATTTTCGAAAATGTGATCTGTGCCAAGGATAATTTGGTTATAAAGACATTGGAAATTTATAAGTGCATGCCCGTCTTGTCAGCCTGGGATGTTCAGTCGAGGAAGAAACGAATTGATATGCAAGCTCTTCTGAATATGATCCCTCAAAAATTGTCTGCGACTGGTTATTAAGTATTGTGACTATATTTGGGAAAAAACCCTTGGTGCACGAACCCTCAATCCGCAACCTAAAGACACGATCAGTATTTTTATCATAGGCCCTGTGGCTAGGTTTTAAAGTAACCGAAAGGGACCGAAGGAACCCAACTGAGAACCAAACAAAGCGAACCAGTAATATAAATCTATAAACTACATTACTACACAGAATATATAAATAATATGAATCTTGGATTTAATGTCGGTTTTAGGACTGACGGTGACCATAAATCCACGGACATCAAACGTAAGCAGTCAGGATCATATGAACCGTTTTCGGTGGATTTTACTGCACAGTGAAAAATGTTCTGATTTTTTTTTCTAACACGGATACAAGGATTAACTAAATATTTAACGGAACATGACAAAGAAATGTTGCCGTTACACGTTAAAATAAATATGTTTCCTGCTGATGCACTCAAAACATTTCTGGGCCATTGAGTATCTCGTTTGGAACGAGAGTTTCTCTCTAATAATTGGTCAAAATACCCTATGGCTCGTTTGAATTAACCATTCAAAGACATCAGCATCCAAAAGCACATCACTTTTTTGTAAGAAATACCTTAAAAAACATTTCAAATGTGAAGCACAAACTTTTGCGCATAGCGCATAATCCATGACATAGTTTCAAAACCAGACGTGCAGAGAAGTTATTCAACAGAAAAGTGCTTACTTTCATTAAAATTGGATTAAATGCCCACGAAAATAACGCATTTATAATCCTCACGTCAACACTTGATGGTTTGAGATTACTGTTGTCAAGGCCAAAGACAGGCTCATTCGATCGCATGAAATAATCTAAAGGGTCTAATCGGTTTCAGTTGGCTGATGACACTGGAGGCCGACTGCTGGTCGACGCGAGCTGGCCGTCGTGCTCATTCGCTATTTAAACGCATGTGTTTGTCGCTTCGAGAGAACTAACGTAACGTCATAAGACAAGTACATAAATAGGCCGTGAGGGTGCACTGCCTTACCTCAACGCTCCTATTTTCTCACGTCTGAGTGAACATCGTACTTCTCTGCAGCTCCTCGTATTGATACGTGGCGCGCTGTCAATTTTTGGAAATTCTAAATCTAGGATCCCTAAATCCAAGATTGCTACAACCAATATCAACTGTGTTCCCGGAATATTTAATCAATACGATTGTGCTTGTCATTGCTGCTCTCGGTGGTGCAAAGATAACGCTGGTCCGGAACTTCGAAGCCATACGCGCATACGTTGAAGTGTTTTTCGATTTTAACGCTCAAAATTGTAGAAATTTCAATTATAAATCTTTAGAATTCAATGGTTTTTAATTTTGAGAATTTAGAATTACAAACTATGCAATTTTCAAGTTTTAACATAAAAAAATCTGTAATTTTGATCGTTTAATTTAAGGTTTTACCAATTTTTACAATTTTGAATCGAGTACATTACTTTCGATTTATTTATATTATAAAATTAATCAAGATTTAATAACTTTTATTTATAGGTCTTCACAGTGGAAGAGTTTGAAATGGTAAATCTCTTAAATTGTAGAATTTCAATATTTAAATCATAGAAATTGAAAAACTTTAAAATTGAAGAGTTTTTAATACAAAATGTTTACAAATTGAACAATTCGAAGTAAGACTGCAAAGCGCATTTGTGTAGCAACTTAAAACTACACGGTTTTTAGCCTATTTTTGTGGTCTATTTTTTTATGGACATGTTCAAGGTCACTGGATGGTCACTATTTAATGTACATTGTTTAAGTAAGTAACTAGGTTAAGAGGATGATTTTCACAAGCTAGCTTGCGAAAAATTTTCAGACCATATTGAAGTTTGAATGACCTTGATACGTCCATGAAGGCTACACTTAACTATAACCTAACTAAACTTTTTAACGTATACATTACGAAAATAAGTTAATCCGTTTTTTCTATCAAACCAATATATACTATGCTTATTTTGCGATTTATTTGAAAAAAAAAATAGTTATCTTTACTAACACCATTGCTTTTCACTATCGAAAAATCGAAATTTCAAATATATAGTATGTGAGCTGTTTTTTAGCATCAGAGATATTTTTTTTCAATTTGAGAGTTGGCATCGAGTATATTTATCTGAATATAGATAATAGGCATTTTTTTCGAAAATAAAATGTCTCTTCGTCCAAATTTAGATCATAAATCTGATCACGAAGAAAAACGTAGTAAGTATGTTATCCTTGCGGCAGAAAAATTATTTTTTAAAATAAGCAACCTGAGCATTCTTTATTAAGTGAAAATTTTGTTGTAAATAAGAGCCTTGAAAATACTCTGCAAAATAAGTCTTTAAAAATAAATGAAAGTAAAGAGAGAAAGTCCTTAGAAATTTGTAGCCGTTATTTAATAAAAAATAGGTATAGGTATTCAACATTCTTGTGAAGTTCCTTGTTTCTTAAGTACACGTGACAATGTATTCAATTTAATGAAAAAATTGATTAAAAACATCAAAAACAAATCATAACTAGACTTATAAAAAGAAAAATTACGACTAGTATCAATAATGATATTAACGATTGTGAGCTTGTTTTGAATAATACAGCTAGTAAGAAGACTCGAATATCTGTTTATAAAAAGAAGCTGAAATAATCTTCTCAGCTGAAAGTTTAAACTACTTTGAAGCGACAACTACATCATCAACGAATTATATGAAAAAGATGGTAAATTTTGTTTGCAGTTCGGCGGGAAGAAAATCAGTGCCATCGAATTACAACCGACATATGCAAGATAAACAAAAGATGATGGTGCTTATGTTTACGCAAGCAAAATTTGTAAATTCATTTTTGAACAGCGAAATATAAAGGAAATCTAGGAAGCTAAAATAAAACTAATGGTACACGGTGGCAAAAATTTTTTCAAAATTTCGATCTCTATTTTATCTCAAGAAGAATGAAAAATTATTCACATAAGTATAGAAACAAGAACATTTCCTTTCATTTTTTTGGCGGAAATATTGGAAATAAACGTAAGCTAAACTTTTATCTGAAGAAAGTATGGTAATTCCATCAATGTTAAAAATTTATGACCAGTTTAGTAAATGCATGATTTTTTTCAGAAAAAAGTGGCTCCATTAAAAATAGGAAAATATCAAGTAAAACCTGAATAAGTATTTGTGAATATGAATTTTTATTCATTCCGAAGGCTTTCAGTAGACAATAATTATTTTTATAACTGGCACTTTTCATTGTTCATTATCATGTTCTCAATCAAAATCACTATCACAATGTTTCCAAGTGTAGAAACTTGCACGCTTATTTGCACATCTGAAATGAAGCGACCGCTTGCACGAAATGCATTTGATAGAGTTAAAAGCGGTCGATGTGGTCGGCAAAAGCTTTAAGCAAATGGTGCAAAAGTCTGCATCTTCATCTAATAGTGATGATGGTTTTGCTTTAGGATGCTTGGCTGTTGGGTTTGCCTTCTTAGGTGTTGGCTGCTTCGGTGCTCGTTTCTTCGCTGCTGCTGCTTTCTTTGCTGCTGCTTTCTCCTTCAAAACAGCAATGTTTTCTGCAGAAGTCAGCTCGCTACTCTCCATCGTCTTTCGGCCAAGTTTCGAAGGTTTTTTTGTGCTAGCGGTGGCTTGTAATGGGACAATTTCATCTAAAATTGATTAAAAAGTGATGGCAGCTGATATAACAGATTCCGATCGAGATGTGGATAGTTCAGATGTCGATGGTCCACATGTGACCACTTTTTCTTCCTAACCGATATTGGTCTGAACAAAAATAATACGCCGCTGTTTATCTTGGTCGAGATCAGCGTCAACCGCAACAGCTTCAGCATTTTTTTCAACGACTTGGACAAAATCAGCATCAGTGACGATATCGGGATTGAATGGAGAAATGTTCGTTGCAGCAAAGCTCAATTTTATTGTTTTTGGCGTTAACGCAAAATCCAATGTTGCATACACAAGCCCAGTACTGTGCCGTATTTCCAAAAAATAGTTGTCCTTTTTGGAGTTGACATCGCTCAAAATAATCGGATCAAAACACCAGTTAAAAGGTAAATAAACACTTTATGCTGACAAAAATTACGATATTTTACCACGGCTTACGCTTTCAATTGTATACACTGAAAAAATCAAAGTGTCGCACAACCAAGCCAGTGCTATGTCTCACAACCAAACCATTAGGCCACTATGAGGATGATAACAACATTCCACTTACCTTTTTCAATTGATTCACTCAAAAAAATGGCATTTTCAGAAAACCAAAAAAAGTTTTTTCACTCCATTTTTGCACGCGATATTTGCAATCGGTATAATAATACGTCTATCAACTTCGGTGTGGGCAAGAACGCTGACTCAGGGCAAAAGAATTTCGGGAGTAGTCGGGTCGGCCATTTTGATATTGCATGGCAAAGAAAATCGACTGTCTTACAACTAAGCCTGTCTCACAACTAAGCCCTGTCCTCTACAAAAATAGAAAAATTCTAATATCTTACAAACAGAAGCACCTAGGATTTCAATACAAACAGATTTTTCATCTATTATTAAGTACAAACACATTACCGCTTTCCATACTTTCTGATTCCCTTGCAATAAATTCTGCATAGGGAAATGTGATGCTTAGAAAACAATCAATTCTGCAGGTGTCAGGTTTCGAGGCCTTTTTCCCTACAATAATCAAGATTTTTTCTTCAAAACTTGGAGAATTATAGTGAACATGAAAACGGATATCCCTGAATTCTTCGTTTGTGGAATAATTAAAACTAAACTAACTGACTACCGGTAGCATCTTGAATTGAGGTTAGGAGGATGGGAAGAAAAAGATAAATATGCAGCACTATTCTTTAATTTAAAATAATAATTATACACAAACTAAGTGTATTTCTCAAACTAATAACTGAAATCCGGAACTATGAAAAGACAACGCGACGACAGTGCAATGTCTATTCTCGTTCGTAGTGAGCATTTTCTGTTTGACGGAACTAATAAATCTTTAATGTACACTTTTTAAATAATAATTCATGCAAAATTCGTTATTCTATCTTTGACAATGTCAAGTCTCTTAAGAATTGTTTGCTTTCTACAAAAACTATATTTTCCAACTAGTGCCCGGTCGGCGCAGCAAAAATATTTGTATTTCAACCCCTTTATATGCTGATAGTAGGGTTGTGTATAAGAAAACATTATTTCACAATGAAACTTCAGATTTATTAAAATGTGATTGATTAAAGATACATAAAATCATGATGAACAAATTTTTAAAAAACTGTCCGCCTCGCGGGCACATTCTCATCGCACGCTATGCGCGCGCCTCGCTTCGCTTGCAAGTTTGAGCGCGCGCAGGATGCGCGACTGTTGTTTCACACGCTTTGCGCTCGATAATATGTTTATCTCGCGCTTCGTGCTCGATAATATTTTTACCTTGCGCTGCGCGCTCGACCTTTGTGCATAGACTTTTTAAGGATAAAGGTGAAAGCATGGACAACAGTAATTCGGTGATTGTGAATTCTCTTTTCTTAAAGCTCCTTCAGCTTTAACGAGCACATTCTCATCACGTATGTCGTGATTTGTACTCGAGTTTATCTCTGAAATTTTAAATAATTCCTATAAATATATATTATTATAATTCATAACTTACATTGGTATTAAAAAAGACCTAGTTTCATTATCCCGTTTAATAAAAAATTTGTATTCTTTAATGAAAATTTTGTTATTAAAAATTGTATTGCAACTTTTGTCGTTTTAGCATTAATTGAATTTGCTCATTTCCAGTGTGTTTTTATGATTTAAACTTTACACATACGGTCTACTGAACAGCCTTACTTTTTTTAACTTCTAAATTATGTGTAGATAGGGTGTCCAAAAAGTCCCGAGACAGCCAAATAAATCCTTAGGTACAATTTTTGTTGGAAAAGTTTGAGGTCATTCTTAAAGTAAATTTCAACGAGGAATCCAGTAGTGACCTTAGCTTTGACCTTGACCATGACATTCATATTTATTTTAAGGTCACATTTGTTTTTTAATTTAAACAACTCTGTTTTATATCGAAAATCAAAAGAAGGGAACATTTTACATTAAAAAGTGTAGTCAGGTCATAGGTAAGGTTTGACCTTGATGGACATATCAAGGTTATTCAAAATTCAATATGGCCTGAATAATTTTTCGCAAGCTTGCTTATGCTAGCTTGTGTTTAAAAGGATCATTATCATGCTAGCTACCTTTGTACCAAACAATACTGACAACGGAAAATGAGTAATACTCTGTTTTTACATGCTCATAATCTCATTTTGATGTGAAAAACAGTAGATAAGAACAGAGAAATATTCAAATTTAAAAGAGATAAAAAATGTTTAATTTCATGGTTGCTTTTTGATATCCAAAAGTATTCAGAAAAATATTGGCGTTACTGCTATGAAGATTCAAATGCGATTACAAAAGTGGAATTAAAAAGGATTTAGTGATTGTCACGTCACAATTGCACAGAAAATTGTCTAATAATTTTCAATGCAGGCATTTTTAGCGGGGTTGCCACGGTCTGTAACCACCTTCGACTAGTCGGGGTAAGAAAAATGTAGCTCTGTCGGTCCTGACCGGTTCCTGACCATGAAAACTAAGCAGGGTTATCCCGGTGTGATCAGGGGTAAATTTAAGATGTTTTAAAAAAAATAGTTATAGCATTATAGCATTATATTTACCAATGGTATTAAAGATGACAGCCAACCATATAACCAGGATAAAAACGATCACCATTTTTCCAGACTAAGGAAAAACTGATTATTGTATTAATGAAGAATTTGGTAAGAAGTGTTGATAATGAGTATCAATTTCGCTTAATAAAGTGTGTTATATACGTTCTAGACTCTTTATCAAGTGTTATGTAGGAATCGACCTCATCCTTGTGAGTTATTTATATGTTATAAATCAGTGCAATCCAGAAAATTTGGCAACATCAACTCCAGAAACACATACATTCCAATTCCTTTGGATATTTATACGTTTAAAAATGCTCATGAAACCTTTTCCTATATTTTGCTAACAGTGCTCACAAGCTTTTAATACAATTAAAGAAAATTTCACAAGTAACATTTTTGGGGGGACGGAGTTCTAATCTTTTTCTTCAAAAATAATATACTTCAAAATCATGCTACTACGAGGGTAGTTCAATAAGTCCTTAGAATGACCAACAAATGGCGCGCGAATCGCTCCAAATCATCTGTTTTCAGTCAGCACCACTCCCGACTAGATA
>NC_046657.1:4214670-4234225 GCF_010883055.1 Belonocnema kinseyi
CTGAAAGAAGAAATTAAAAAAAAAACGACCACATTTGGCGAGAAAAAAAATTCTCTTTCATCACGACAACGCCCGAGTTCACACATGCTTCGTTTCAATGGAAGTATAGAGCTCCAAGGAGATTATGTTGAAAAATAAAAAAAAATTTACCCCAAAAAAATTGTTTTTATACTTCATTCTAAGGACTCATTGAACTACCCTCGTATCATGCTGTCTCGGGCCTTACTTATCTAAAAAATTTCGGACGAGACTCAATAAGCGCAAAATTAACTAAAGTTTATAGCGAATTTTTTAAAATATATGAAGCTTAATATCTTGCTGAGATAACCACGAAAAAGCTGAGTCATGTTTTTAAAACGATTTTTTTGTGAATGACGATTTTAGCAAGTAAATATTTTATTATATTACCATTTAGCAATAATTTATATTTGTATAAAGAACTATTAAGTTAATTTATTTCGTATTTTTAAACAAAAAACATTTTTCTTTCTGTTGGAGTGACTTCTTTTCTTTCCTCGAGAATAATATTCACATTTCTTTGTTTTTTTTTCACTGAAAAATGTTCCTCGTTTAGAGTTTAACTCTTTTATTGAAAATTAGTTTTGTTTGATTGAATTTAAATGTTTTTGGTTTCAAATGTTCTTTGCTGAATCGCGGGACCTTGTAGTTGGTGGGAGGCCTAAAGGATCTCATCGGACTATAGACCTAGAATAGGTTAAACGGAGGGGTTGCATCGCGATTTGCAGCTATTCTGGGGAACTAAAAGACTCAGTCGGTGGAACTTAAACTAAGGAGCAATCCTTCCAGGAGGTATGAGAAAATCCTTTTTAGAAATTGGGAGCGCGATCTCTCATGCTCCAAGGCTATGATATGAGCACCCTGTCAAGAGCTGAATGCCACCAGGTTTAACAAATCCTTAAAAACCCCGGCCTGCCCTCTTCAGTAAAGGCGAAAAGGCCGGGGTTACAACGGAATGTATTACAGGAGATTTTCGATCCCACGTCGAATCTCATATTACGTAGACCCGCCCCCTGCAGATGGGGCTCTGCGTAGGGCGTTCCTAATTACCCTAGCTTCTCGTAAAACCAAAATAATTGAAACACGCACAAAAACACAAAACAAAAACAATGAGTGGCCCATTCAGGGACCTTTCTCTAACCCACCGCCACAAGTGAAAGGCACCTTCGGGGCAAATCGACCATAAGTGGTGCGAAATGATAATTACCCAGCTGGGATCCACAAGAAGACCATAAGCGTCCAGTGGTGCTCCAAATTAGCCTTACAATTGCTAAGGTGGAATTCCCCACAATGCAGATAAATTTTCACCACAGCAAAGGCGACTCGGCATATTAGCCAAACTCATGTCAGTGGTGAAGCAGGGGATTGCCCTTATCCAAGAACCTTGGTTTTACAGGGAAACGATAGGCACCTTGTCAGGGTGTGGCACAATACATAAGAAGCCGCACGAAAAAATGCGAAGGGCATGCATTGCCGTCAAGGGTTTGTATGTAATTTTTGTCGCTAAGCTCTGTTTCAGACATGAAAGATCTCACCGTTATGAAGATGAGACCCAGGGGAATAAGCGGAGATAGAATAAAAGTGGTTTCTGAGTGATTCCCACTTCTCAGAGTGGTGAAAACTCTACTTCGGCACTGCGAGGAGAATGGGATTCCTCTGCTGTTGGGCTGTGATGCGAATTATCACCATACGGTGTAGGGGAGCATGAACATAAATATTAGAGGAAGAGATTTAATTGAATACCCAGCGGGCACTGGAAAACAGGCAGTTTCAGAGGACAGAAACCATAGAAATAAACTTTGGGAGTTGAGCACGTCGCGGATTTTCTACGAAGGGCTCTTACTGCATCATATTGCCTTCAGACAGGGACATCTATATGGGACTCAGTATGAATAGAATAAAAATATAAGAAAGTATAAACAGGAGTTCGAGAAGGCCTATTGGAATTTCGCTGCCAAAGGCGCAGACAGCAAAAAGGAGTAAGCACCCATCTAGAGCTTTTACAAAAAGGCATGTATTTTGTCCTCTCTCCAATGAAGAAATTATTTAGGATAGGAATTGCGTTAAAACACGTGCCCTCGGCATACAAGGGCAATGGAGTGACCTTCATTTCCAAACTTGCGAGGGGGTTTGTTGTAGGCACAATTTTGTCTCAAATTTATGCTGGAGAATATCTCTTAATTCTTTGTTTTGAAATTATTTTCTTCGAGCTTCTCGTTATCAATCTTCGTATAGTATGCACTGAGGACTGCGTTGACTTTTAGATCTCTAAATTTATGTAAAGTCTTGCAGACTTCCAAGTGCAGCGTTATCTAAGAAAGTATCAAAAGCTTAGTTAACGTCAATCTGATTTACTCGATCACTGATGACATCGTGCTTCTGTAGCTTGCTCTGAACCGCACTTCGTTTTCTAGCTAGTATGACAAAACGTTCTTTGAAACACTCTAGAAGCTCGCTGAGGTTGAGCTATTCTCGTTTTCCATTTAACTGTAGAGGTGGTCTACTACAGACCTTTTTTTTGCCGTCATCAAGCATAGCAGACACTCATTGCGTCATACCTCAAATGCATGAAACCTCCGAGAAGTTTCAATAGATTCTTCTAGCAGAATCGATAGAGATAGAAACTAATATCAATCTTTCTATAGAAGATATGATCTAGAGCATATTAAAGAAAATATCCTCAAATGATTCGAACGTCCTGAAAATTTCTGAAGATGTTTAAACAGAATATTTACAGATTGCATTTGTCTAAAAGAATTTCGAATAATTCGCATGCGTTTAACCTTCTAGAATGTATGTAAACTAGAGGTAATGGCCTATAAAATCGTCGTCAGATATTAGTGGTTTTAGTCTACCATTAGACGGGCACAGTGTCAAGTTAGTTAACTGGCGAAAGTGAAATTTCTAGCGAAAAAGAAGAAATATGTCTTTGGAGAATAAACATCTTAACATGATTAACGCAGTTAACCGTATGAATGGGGTCTTGTATACGAAGCCGTTCTCTCACCTTTCTCCAAACAAAAAAGTATGTCAAACTGTGAGAATACATTTAAAAAGATTGGAAAAACCTCTAACTCAAAAAACTCTGTTGGTACTGCATCGGCGCTGGATATGTTTCATCTAGTGGATTAACTTTAAATGTTCCATTTTTCTAAAGTGCATTTATAAGTATTACCGAAATGCACTGCGCATATCTATGTTCTTCACAATACTCCTGCGCAATCTTATGTAACTCAAAACTGCACTATGCATACGAATGTGTCATAAAAATGCACATCGCAGATATATGTACTCCAGGACTTCACTGCCGAACCTTGTTCACCACCAAAAAGTGATGTGCTTTCGTATCTTCAACGGAAGCCCACTGCACAACCCTAAATGCTATCTAACTTAATTCCACAGCCTTATACCCTGCGAAGCCCTGTACAATCTTTCCCTGTATTCGAAATAGAATTATCGAAATTTCTAGAAGTTGCTATTATTTTTAATAGGTGCGTATTAAAATATCTACAAACTTTTATTTTTCTTGCTTGAATGTAGGTAAAGATTACATTAAATACCAATGCTGCTAGCACTTTGATAAAGAGAACCTGCAGCCTTATATAAATATGACGGAATTGGTCATTCCAGGATTTAGCTAGAGATCACATATTGAAGATTCTAGAAATTTGATGCAAGCAACAGCCCTGCATGTGTGGAATCTTACACAAACATCGATAGATCTTTCTAGGATGTAAGGAGATTAAGGGTAATAAGAGTGAGTGAACATTATGATTAACTGCGTCGATATCTCTAGAAACTAAGACATATCGAGACCACACGTCAGACCTTGGAGAAATTTTGGTGTATAGAAAATCGTCCGAATCACGTCAAAATTTCTGAAAGGCTCAATAAATTGAATTTTAAATATGTACCATTTTAGGTAGAAGTTGAGTATCGATTGATCATTCGTAAAAAGTAGTAGATACGACATAGAACACCTCAAAAGTAAGAGTTCGTGATGTTGAAATGTTCGAGACACTGCGATTCTAATACCAAACTTTTAAACCAAAAATTTGTTAAACTGTAACTTAAAAAGTTTAAAATTCAAAAGTTCCACTTTGAGTGTTTTAATTTGTGGTTTGCTTCTTATTACCTAGAGCAGAAAAATGTTTAGCCGAATTTTTATTTGATTTAAATTGTCACCCTGATATATGTACGTAAATATTTAAAAATCAGTACTCTGCGGAGTTTGTTTCTTGTGCCCAAACATTTTCGCATTCATTATGTCATTATAAATCCAAAATAGCAAAAATACAAACAAATTTTAACACGAAACTCCAACAGAAATGGTTCATTCGCCTCTGTTTTTTTGTATTAAAGATTTTTCAATTTGGTTAAACTTTAAAGCTGGGCACCTATATTATTTCATATACATATATTACAATTGTAAATTGAGAAAATCTACTGATTTCATGTCTTTATGTAAAATAAAGTCTAAAAAATGTATGTCTTATTCTTATCGTAGGTATACAAGTTTGACAAGCGATTCCATCCAGTTTACCGTCATTCTTGAATAATTAAATTTTTTTGATATCCCAAAGAAATTAAAACAATATGTGGATTTTTCAGGGGCACATGGGGTCGCCCTGGAAGACATCTCTCTGAAAGATGACATTGTTAGTTGAAACACGATGTTTTTCAGATAAGATAGTGAATATGGTTCTCCAAAGCGGCATTAATCTCTCTTTGAACCTCCCGATGTGCGAATGAACCTTTGAGCTTTCCATAAGAAAAGAAGATAAGTCTAGAAAAGGTTGCATCTGAGCTATCAATATTTCGCGCCGGTAGGATGCTGCGCCTTTGCAGACACATCTATCGATGATCAAGTTCTCCCGCAATCCTGCTACACCTCTCTTTTATCCGGTCTTCAGGTCTTCAGGTCATCTAATTTGTCTATCTTTGGCAGGAGTATTGTGCAAGCTTTCAATAATTACTCCGGAATAGGCTCTGCCGACTCTAGATATAAAGTAAAAATGCAGGCAGATGCTGGTGGGTTGAAGGAAACATTCTCCGACAGAAGTTCTCGATACCATTGGGTCCCGCAGCGGAATAGTTCTTCATGCCTCTTAATACTTTTTTCACCTGCTCTGTAGTAATTGTTGGGTATTCATCCTCAGATTTTATGAAGGCAGTTTACAGCTCCTGGATGCTATTTATGATTTTTGAATCTTCTTTTAGACGATGCTGAACTTCGTAGAGTAATCTCCATAATTCTTCAACCTCCTCTGGTTTGGCGAGTAATTTTGGAACTCGATTTGTTTCGTTGTTACCAACGTTCTGAAAATATACATCTCAAGTTTAATTAGAAACTTTAATGTCATTTTTCACATTTAACAAATTGACAACTGGCTGAGAAGTTTTGAAAAATTGTCACATTTAGATTTTTTAAATTAACGCAACTATATCTGATATGAGAAATTCAAATTCTAAATCTCGGTTTTATTTTCTCATGGTTTCGGAATCAAAATCTGATATAAAAATTTAACAATCAAAGATGCTGAATTTACTATTGTAAAACGAAAATTGCAAAACTGAATAAGTTTTGATGCACTATTTCGCCAATTTTGGCGTAAAAATAATATATTTGAAAAGAAATGATATTTTCGGCTCGCTATATACTTGTTTCAGTTTTTGTGAGAATATTCATAGTAATATGTTGAATTAATCTTATGAACTTTACAATATTCATTTTTTGAGATTTTTAGCAATATAATGTGTTGGAACAATATTTGGATTTAGTACTTAAATTTTTGTGTTTCGAACTGAATAATGAAATGTAAATATCTCATTAGAATAAGTATGTCGCCTGAAAGATTTAAGATAAAGACTGTAGTTTAAATAATATAATCTACATGAAATTACTAAAATGATAAGTAGTCACACTTTTAAAGGGATTCGTCGTTGCATATTCTTCAATTCTTCAAACACTAATCAGTACTATTTGTGAAGAATGAGGGTCGTTTATTTTCTAGTTTTTACTTCCGCAATCATCCTTAATCCTATTGGTGAATATGATAGTATACTAATAATGTTAGAAATTATTACACAGTTTGAAAATTCTGCTTAAACGTATTATCGAGGGTAGTCTTTTGTGAAAAAAGATTATTCAGATGTATATTCTTCGTATTTACATTTCATCACCCTAGAAGTTTCTTTCTTAAACTTTTCCTTTTTATGTGAATGAATAGGCAACTAATGCGGCATATTTCTCTAATCTTAATCTGCTTCTTTGTATTAGCGCAGGACATTGATTTGCACATACATCATAAACCGATTTTAGAAGCGTAGGATCTCCTTCTGTAAGATATTTCTTTCTACAGATATAATAATAAGACCTTTTACATGTAACTTTGATTTCTAGAACCGATAAACCGTTTTTTACTTTTCTCTACGCTAGGATCACAATATTATAATATGTTGTCCACCAGAGAAATTTATCATTTTAGATGTAGCTTATTTGTAGTTTTTTGTAGGCTTCGATAAAACTTATGTCGTTGTGTTCTCCCTCGCACATAAACTTAATCTAAAATGATGAGGTTTTATGCATTAAAATAAGTTGTCTTAAGAAGTTATGTGCATTTTTGCTTCATCGTTTCACCGCTATTCGTATGGCTGGTCGAACTTCAAGAAGTTTCCTAGAACCAACTTCTCTTATGTCCTCGGTCTTGCCTTACAATATCTCTATAGGGGATTAGCAAAATGAAATTTAAAAAAAATTGAATCCACCATTTTTTGTTGCAGAGTTGAGTTCGCCATTAGAATGGATACCGAATAAAGACCGTATTTCTCGTGATCCTCGTGGCAGTACTTCTAATTCTTCTGACACAAAAAATTCACCTGTAAAGTCCACTTCTATTGCGGAGTCTATTCTTCGACACAGATCCAAGTCTCCCTCTGACAGGCATTATACTTCTTCCAGTTCCATAACTACTCTTACGAGGCTTCCTATGGGATTTCCACTGCAACAACTTAGATTTATTCGGCTTATTTCTGTCAAGAACCCGCGTCGGATATTCGAACTTCGAAAATACACTTTTTCTGCTGGTCACCCAATTAAATTGTGCAAAGCATTTAATCAATATTTGCCTATGCCAACCCAAGAACAGATTGTATTATCAACATCCGACGGTGACGTCTTTGCAATATTAGAGTCTCAAAATATTCTACTTGGGTTATATCATAAGAGAACTAAAAAACGATCAAAAATAAACATGGAAAGCGGTACGGTTACCTCTTTAACCCCGGAAGAAGTCAAGGAAATTGTAGTAGGCTCCTTTCGCCCACTTGAAATGCATTATAGAGTGGAGCGGGTAAAAGATCAATCTAATACAGCATAATTTCAATTTATGAAAATGTAATACTTAAATGTTATATTCTTTATTTCACAAATGCATCAAAATTTCACTTTGCTATGCTTTTATTTGGGAAGGTGAGGGGGAAGGGGGGCTAGATCCTCACCCACTGTGGATATTATGCTTTCGTATTCTGCGACGATGACTGCCAGACCGTTGTAGTTGGGAAATTCATAGCGTCTAATGGCTCAACTAAAGTCGAATCTGAGGTTTGCGAATATCCGGATCATTTGTATCTCGAGATCTATAGTTCTTATGGAGAGCTGATACAGCCTGTACATGAAGGTCTGGTAATTTTCTATAGGTTTTCATTGGCCTTGCCTTTGTGAGAAGATCTGCTCTTCTAGCCTCTCTTGGTAGAATGTATCGCCGAAGCGGGCTTGGAAATGTCCCTTACAGTGTTTCATTACTTTTTGGACACCCTTTATATCTTAAGAATTTAATGCGGTCAAAACAAATAATTTTTATTTTGCCATAAAAAAGTGCAAAACAAATTTGGAATCCATTTTTCGTGAATTTATCCTTTTTTAATTTTTCTTAAATGTAGATAAAATTATTCGTCATGAAATTACCTTTCTTAAAGAAAAAAGTTCAAGGAGACTCAAGATTCAAGATGAATTATATCGTCATATTAGTAAGACTGCGTGCCGCACCGTTACTGCTTTCTTAATTTAACGTTCCTCGAGCAATGGAAGCTTGTTCGCTTGCGGTCCAACCATAGAATAAAAATGATTTTTGGAATTTTCTCGGAAAAAATTAGACTATTTTTTTGTGGTATTATATTCTTAAAATATGTTATTTCACTTCTGATGTATCCGATTTTAAGAAAAATCCTACTATCGTTTCCAGAAATAATGATGATTAAAAAAAATGTGACTCCGAAATTCAGGATAGGGTGATTTCCTCAACATTTCTTTCATATAGCATTATAATTTTACCAACTTTGATAGAAATCGAACGACCAGGGACAGATTATGATATTCCTGGAATATACTGACTACATAGGATCGGAAAAAGATATAAATTCATAATAGAAAACTATTCTCAAAATATTTTTTGTAGTATCAGATAAAGTTTAAGCACAGTTTAAATAATAAAATATTTTCATGATTTTCTCCGTAGGATTGATAAATCTTTAAAAATGTGAGTCTTCTAATAAGATTCCCCGGATCTGGGTAGCTCTTGCCTCTGGTACCGCACAGAACTATCTTTCCAGCCTTGACTATCTGTGCTACCACGTTCTCGCCTATTGGAAAAATAATTAATTATGGGCTTACTAGATGCTGTAATCTCGTTATTCGCTCAGCTATCTTCGGTTCTTCTATTTGGATCTGACTAAAGTAAGGACTAAACGAATGAAGAAAAACGGTTATCGTGTTATCATATATTTTTGCAGGTTCTATCGCGACTACATTGCCACACAGCAATTTGTTTGATTGGTTCTGTGAATCCCAGCAGAGAAAACGAACTTTCCAAGCGAGAAATAAAGAGGAAAATAAAAATAAGAAAAATGGGATAGGGAAAACATCCCAGCGGTGTCCTTGCCGTCCGCATGTTATACATGTACTTCCTCCTGGTGCACCTCTGGCTAAGGATTCTTGGCTGATACAGCTGACTTACCGGCATTCCGTCTCAAAAATAAACGGCCGGGTCAGCAATGCTTTGAAGCTCCTTGTTGATTTGGACTACAAGGCTGCATCGCAGTCTCGCTCTCTTCCGTCAACGTCCTCCCCACGCCTTCTTTCCGTTTCTTTGCGGATACGTAGGACTTTGACCATTTTGGCCACTATCGCCTGCCAGATTGATTGCTGCCGGAGATCCAATTCAGGTACGTGCTTGGGGGCTCGGTTCTGCTTTCTCGGGCTGGGGAAGTCGTCGCTTGCCCCATCCTTGTTCAGTGGCCTTTTCGGGCTATCACTGCTTAAGGCTAAATTATGTCGGCTAATCCTCGCTTTGCCGTGAAGTACATAGGACAGGTCTCTGGTCATCCCAGATAATACTTATCGTGTGTGTGCGTCTCTCTGGACCAGTTTATCTCGGCAGGCCGTTGTCTTCGACTCCTGCTTTCCTACTGGAGAATTCAGTTCTTCCCCGCTCTCGGCTGCTAATGGTATCGACAGAGCTATCAGTTCCCTTCATTGATATTTCATTGATATGTCCCGTCTGATTATCGGGCTATTACTACGGGACTGGATCACACTATTTTCGATTGCTCTACAATTCCTTCTCTCAAAATTCGAGTTATCTTTTCTTGCATATTTTTCAAGACCTTTTAAACACTTAATAATACCTCAGGAAGAGGCTAAATGCTTCTGGCCACCAAATTGTTCAGTTCGGTTTGTACTGTACGGGTTACCAGGATATTATTCTCTGATGCTGACGTTGTATCTGTGGAGCATACTTTACCTTCTGAGCTATTCCCTCTACTGCGGTTTCATCGGCTGGAGTATTTTGCACTGGTTTGTGCCAGTCGTCCTGTGGATATTACACGTTTGTATTCTGCTGCTAGGACTTCTAGGCCGTTATAGTTGTTAAATTCCTAACGTCTGATGGCGTGAGAAGATCTGCTCTTCTAGCCACTTTTGGCAGAAGGGGTCGCTGAAGCGGGCTTGGAAATGTCACTCATAGAAGTCCTACGTGCTCCATCTTATTACGGCACCAGTGTCACGCAAACTTTTAGCAGAAAGTGCATTGCGATTAACAGTTCTTCTGTAAGGAAAGAGGAGTCTCTGCCCTCCTCGACCCTTTATAAGAAACTGTCTACACGCACGTACATACCCGCGATTCGTAGTTGCTTCCTGTTCTGTAATTCTCGTGACAGCCCTTTTTGACTCTGCGCTGCCGCTGAAACATAACAGTTCCCTGAGTATTGCGCAGGATCGTAGAGCTATACTAACTTATACTTTTAGGTTCCTTCCCTCCAAACCCTGTAGAGGATGGTCGATACTCGGCTTTCATTGATTTTGCACAATCTTTCAGCCCATATCTGTCATCATTTTCTAATCTGCTCCTTGTTTGCCCCAACCGCCCCTGATCGACCTCTCCCTCCCTTGCTAAGGTAGGATTCATGTGCAAGAAAAGCCTCGTAGCTGGATAGTGAAGGGTGGCCCTATCCGTTCGGGCCCCTCACGCTCTCATGGCATGAACTTGCAAAGTTGTCATTAGGAGAAAATTCGCACACGAGTGGACCTGGATAGTTCTGGGATACAGTAGCCCAATATTTGGTTGAATATTCGGATTTCTGTTGTATTGACCGTCTGGAGGGCAGTTGTCTATAATAATCGTGATTATAAAAATTGGCTGCGACGTGGGTAAACGCCATCTGGCCAATTGGTCAACTCACTCAGGGTGTCGTCGCACTACTACTTGGTGGCACTGATCCTAGATACTCCTGGTCTCTTATCGGCAGGCCCTGTGACCATTCAGGGCTCTCGGAACATATAGTTGCTCTTTGATACTGCTAGGGAACCGCGTCCCCTGTGGGAACCAAATGAAAAAATGTGAGGGTAGGTGAAGTCGTTCTTATGCAGCACTAACTCTGACCGCGGTTCCACGTGGCTTCCTATTCACGTTCGCGAAACTGGAGGGCCCAATTATTGCCCTGCTTGGGGTTCACGGAACCGGCATTAATGCCTGATTTTTTTCATTCTATTTTCCTGTTATCCCTGTTGCACATGTCTCTGCTGGAAGGTGGGGTATAATTTGACGATTCCGCACCCCTACAGACCTAGTATCCCTCCACCCTAGACTAACGTCGGTGCCCCTGTGTGGTTGTTTTTAACATCATAAATGGTTGATAAAACCCGATCCAGTGCCTCGTACCCGCCAGTAGACCGGTACATTCACGTTGTTCCCCAACTTTCGTGATACATGTTTCTAAGGGCCGTCGGCCTCTGAGTACCAGGGTACCGCCTGGTTGTCCCCTTCCGCGCGAAATACCGCCCCTTTCGCTCTCGCAGCACCTCAACCGAATCGATCGTATTTAATTTGAACCCTATCAAGAATGTCTGCAAGGCCTCCTCTTTTAGGTAATTTTCCCACGTCCGTAACTGGGACACTATTGCGCACAAGATGGCCCGAGATTGCTTACTCTGGCCCTCGGCTATTATTTCCGGCGTGGTTCCGTCGGTGGACTGTGTTTCCATATGCTTTCGAAATTCTTGGAGAATGTAGACTTCCCAATTGTCCCTTTTCCTGACTCCCCCTCCATAGGGTCGTAAGAAACTATTACTCTGTGTTACGTAGAAGTTGACTACAATAATAAACCAAATTCCTTTTGAGATTTCAAAACGAGTGAAGATTTTCATTAAATTTTCGAAAATTCCTCGGACCTCCAGAAGTTTCCTGAAATTCCCGAAAAAATCCTAAGCTCGTTAGAACTTCCTATAACTTTCCGAAAAGTTTACAAATTCTGGCAGCCATTCATAAACTATCCACAAAAATTTGCAGATTCTATAAAATCCTGCTACAATACCTGAAAATAATGAAAAAACGAAAAGTTTCCTTACATTTGCAAACTCCTTCGCATTTTTATTATTTTCTTCTAAAACTAAAGCTGATTTCTTTATATACTTTTATTTATTAGAGAATGCAAGTTCTTTGCTGTATATCAATTCATCATCATTGATTTAAGTTTATGCGTGCTATTTTTTTTAGGTAATACATTTTTTATCAGATTTTTTCTTCAGACATTTTTATTTAGAAACGACAATTTTAAGGTGATTCTAAAAGGTCTGTAAAGAATTCAGTCACCCTCAATAAAAAAAATTTCCATACATGATAACAATTTCAACCGCAGATTTACGTGAAATACGATAACGTAGGTAATCTATGAAACAAAAATTAATGAAAATTACCGTACGATAATGATAAGTATTAAGCTTGGATTTCTAGCGGCGAATTAATGCGTCTCCTGAACAAGATATATGATCGGGATGAAATTAGATTTTTATTCAAAATTACTTGTTTAACAATAGTGAAACCTCTTTATAACATAACCTAATTTTTATCCAATCTCAATAAATAATACCACAGTTTGTGCTTAAAAATATTCTTTACAATTTTACTTGTGGTATTCTGTTAAAAATAATGCATTTATTTAGCCAATTCTAAAGAAATTAGTTATATCAGAAAATATTAAGATTAATCTCAGAGAATGTTTCACAAAAGTATATGATCACTGTTTATTTAGAACGAATAAAGATTTTATTGATTTAATAATCCTATCGTCTAATTTACAATAATTAAATTTACCAATAATATTTCTTTGTATTCCCGGTGGACAATACTTTAAGTCTTCATTTCTGTTCCTTTGAGGCAGATAAATTGGCAAAGAAGCGAAATTTAAAATGATAAGGAGACACGCGTCACAATAAGGACATATTTTCCCGATTTTCTTTATCGTGTCTCATTAAATCTAAACAAGAATTTTACGAAACACCAACTTAAAAAAATGTAATTCCCTCCTCTTGTTGTAGAGTTATGTTCAAATTTCGGGTGCTTACCTAATAGCGACCCTATTCTTTGGGTTCCCCGTAGCAGACCTTCTGATTCTTTTGACATAAAAGATTCACCAATGAAGAACACTTCTTGTATCAAGTCTCCTCTTCGAACAAGTAATAGTCGCCGAGGGCCAGGTCTGGTGAATACGGTGGCTGAGGAACCAATTCGAAGCCGATTTCATGCAATTTTGCTTGTGCAACTAAGCATGAATGAACTGGTGCATTGTCGCGATGATAAAGCGGTTTTCCTTCTTCAAATGCGGTCGTTTTTCGGCGATTTCGATTTTCAATCGCTCCAATAATGATGAATAGTATGCTTCGGTTATGGTTTTACCTTTTTCAAGATAGTCCACGAATATTATGCCATGTGCATTCCAAAATACGGAGAACATAACCTTTCCGACCCATTGTTGCGTTTTTGGACGCTTCGGATCACTTTGGCCCGGTGGAACCCACTGTTTTGCCTGTTGCGTTGACTCAAGAGTGTAGTAGTGGATCCAAGTTTCATCCATGGTTATGAATCGGCGCAAAAAGTCAGTCGGCTTACGCGAAAATAATGCCGAATTCTGCTGGGAAGTTGTCACACGAATTCGTTTTTGGTCCACTGTAAGCAAACGCGGCACCCATCGCGCGATTTTTTCGACATTTTCTGGCGTAGTGACCTCTTTCGGGCGTCCAGATCGTTCAGCATCAACTGTGCTCGTACGGCCACAACGAAACTCGGTAAACCACTTATGAATCGTTCCAATCGACGGTGCAGAGTCCGGGTAATACTTATCCAGCTTGGCCTTGGTCTCGGATATCGTTTTCTTGCGAAGATAGTAGTGTTTGATCAAAACTCGAAACTCAGATTATTCCATATTAAAAAAAACTCGGAGCTTAGTCACTTCTCAGTGCTGTAACTTGTAAATGCGTAAACACAAATGGCTGAAGTTTTGACAGGCGTCATTTGAAGGATCAAGCTAGACGAAAATGGTTCACATTAGTGAATACTAATGCCATCTCTTAGAATTTTCAGGTACTTATCAGACTGCCTAGTAGTTTGCTGAGGCGCCTCGCACCGCGTCTAATGCATATTGGGAAAACTTTAAACTTTAAACGCGTTTTTCTCAAAATACAATTTCTCAAATCGGGCGGACCGATGACAGATACAAATCTTTGTATATTGCTGTCCTATTTTGAGAATATCTTTATACATACATTATCTAGTAGATCACGTAGGGATTTTTTTATATCACGTAATTTTTTTTTTATAAACAATGATATATGAAATTTTCACGTAAAAAAATCATTTTTTTGTACATTTGTTTACCATTTTTTAACCCTTCACATTATATGCGATAATGATAAATTAGAGTTCTCCAAACGAATTTGCAGCCTAAAATGAATTTTTACAAAAAAAAAGCTTCGATAATTATACTAATAAAGCGAGAAAAACAAAAAATAAAAGTGTAATTACCTGGAAGAAACACTAACGCCGCCGTCCAACAGGCATTTTCCAAATCCCCTACGTAGTCTTCTAGTCTTCTAGTGGTCTTCTAGTTTCGACATCTTTCACTATACTTCCAAAAAAAATTCCCAAAATTATCCTTTTTTTGACGCACATGGTGGCCTTACCCCTTAAAATACATTTTTCCTACCGGTGAACCATTTAAATTACTCATAAGAGTTAATAAATATGAGTATATATCAACCCAGAAACAAATTGTATTATCATCATCCGATGGTAATGTGTTTGCACTATTGGGGGCTAAAAATGGTCTTGCTAATTATATTATCCAATATCTGTTATACTCAAGAATAAAATAATTCTGAAATTTATTCAATTTAGTGTAGTATTAAATTTTACACTCGTGGCTTTCACGTATTCAGAAGGAGTCAGTTTTAAATAATAAAATTGTCTGCATTTTTTGGATCGAAGATTATAAAACTTTGAATTGAAGTCATGCAAATTTGCAAAGCTTCCATTTGTATATCAAAACTTATACTCAAGATTGAAATTGCAGTGTTCATATTGAAAGTTCAGCACTCACAAATTTTCATTTACAATGCTTTGCAAAATTGTTAAGCTATTGATTTAGTTTCAAATCATTCAATTTTGATTACTTAATTTAGAAGTAAAATTTATCCTTGAAACCCTCAACAATTTCTGAAGCTACAGTTTAAACTATTCCAATTTTTATCATTTAAAAATAAATGTAACTATTTAGATTTCAAAGGTTGCCGCAACTAAACATTATATCAGAGTTTCAAAAGTCAAAATCTCCTATTCAATATTAAATCAACAATTAAAAATAGTGCAGTTATTATTGTAAAACAAAAATCGCAAAACTGAATAATTTTTTATATTCGATTTTGCCCATATTTTCGCAAAAGACATTATATGTAAAAAGAAATTATTTTTGACAAAAGAAGTGCTCCTCTTTCATTTAACTGATAATTTAAGAAACAATTTTAGCTGCGTGAACAGAATGCATCTTCTGGCATATACAAATTTTGTTGAGTCATACATGGCAAGTTTAGATTTTTGTTTTGCTAAATGTTTAAAAAAATGATCGATTTACAAATGTAATTGTTATAAAATCAGGTTAGGATACAGTGACCTTAGAAACATAAATATGACCATTTTTTAAATTGTCCAAACATTTTTCCGATTTTTAGTTCACAATATTGGTTCTACCTACAGAAATTACCGACAAAACGCAAAGGCCATTTTTTTAATTTTCACACATTTTGACGCTAAGTTGGCCGCCGTATTAGATCCACCTTTTTGAATTTTTAAATTAGTATATGAAATTTAGATTCAGCGATATTGTAAACTAAAATCCGGTGATGGTAATAAAGTTATTAAAAGTTTTTATTTTATCTTCCGAAATATTGGTTCCGTCATTTTTAATTTTTAAATCATGATATTGCAAAACAAAGTATAAATATGATTTTCAATTATTTAATTTCTTCGTAGCTTGTGTAGTTTGCCCTAAACTTAATTTTTTTATTTTTAATATTGTTTTTACGACTAAAAACAAAAATTACGCGTCCTACCAATAAGTCACTCATGGCAAATTTTTAGATCATTTTAGGGCGCGTAATTTAAGTTAATTCCTTTTTTTCCGTATCTCGCATAATTTGAACGCAAAATGCAATTTTGGATTTTTTATTATTCTTTGTACGATGAAAATTTGAAATTTTCATCTTTTCGACAAAATGCAAAAAGTTGTTGTGATAAGATTGTAAGATTTTCAAAATTCAACGTCTTTCTTGATGAAAACCGACAATGTCAAATTTTACATAAAACCAATAACTTCTCATTAGGATGATACTGTAAAAAATGTAAGATCAAAATTTCATATTTTTTATTTTACAAATGCTGTTTTATTCAATGTTCTTGGCATTAAAAAATGTAAGCTCCCGATTGGAACTTTATAAACTAGTATGAACTTAAAAATAGTTCTTTAATATATATTTGTAATTACAGGCTTTCTTATCCTTTAAAATTCCTATAAAAATTGAAAGCGATTTTTGAATTTTAAATGATTATTTTGGTCCCGAAAGGAATGAACCCCCAAGCGGAGGTGTGAAAACCGTGCTGAAAGCTGAAAGGCACCTGGAAGAGGTGTCTAGAACGGTGACTTTGGAATACCGGACGACCTCTCAGAGTACGCAGCCTTATCCTTGCATGCGGGGCTCTACAAGGATGGACGAACCATTTTCCTTAGCTTCTAGTGGGAACAACAATGACAACACCAAACATAGTTGTAGTAAGTGCGGTTCAAAACAACAGAACGCGCAGGGCTCCCGACAATGGGTCGGCCAACAATGCCGACCACTCTAGAGCTGGGGGAGCCAATGAAAATGGATTTAATGCGATAAATCAGCGGGATCTCGCGACCTTTGGGTGGTCAATGCGACTGAATCACGACTGTCTAGAGTGCTACGATGAAGCTAGAACAAGCCGGCAACAGAGAAAGAGAGACAACGCTGAGACCAACCGCGGGCAGACATACAATAGAGGAAGAGCGATGCTTTATGTCCCGGAGAAACATCAATACCAAGGTTTCTCTCAAGCCTAAAGATCTGGCTGAAATGGATGACGAGCTTCGTGGACATTTTTCCGGAGAATCCGACTTCTGGGCTATCAATTATTGTGTGTATAATGCAGCGAGAGCATTGACCGATGCGAAGCGTAAAAAAAACCAACGGTTGATCATAAGACCAATAGACGAATGCATCAACTTGCCATAAGGATAGGCTGGGCAAGAAAGTACGCGTCCCGCATTCAGTGTGTGATTGGCTACATAACATCTGGTAGGAATTTCACCGCTAAGATTCGAAAGTTCGCGCACGAACTCCGGACCCGTTATCATACACTTACCAAGTCAAAGCTGCTGACCATCAGGCGGCATATTGTTTAGAGAATAAGGATACTATCTGACGCTAAAAGAAGTCTAGAGCGAAGGGAGAGGTGGGTCAGAGGAAATCAACAGTTTCTCTCGGACCCATCTAGACTCTTCCCAGACCTTCCAGGTACTGTCAAACACCCGCCCAAACCAGAGGAGGTCGAAGTATTTTGGAGAGAAGTCTATAAAGTGCAGCATAGACTGGACGAAGACTCAGAAAATATAAATAGTTTCAAGGAACTATGTGATGCCATCGTAACACCTGATAAAGATTGCCCACCCATCACAACCTAGGAGGTGAAAAAAGTATTAAGAGCCATGAAGAACTATTCCGCACCCGGACCAGATTGTATTAAAACCTTCAGGTGGAAGAAGTTTCCTTCAACCCATCAGCATTTTGCACGTATTTTCACCTCATATTTAAAGTCGGAAGAGCCGATTCCGGAGTGGTTGGTGAAAGGGCGCACAATACTCCTGCCGAAAATGGGCAACTTAGCTGACCTGAAGAATTATAGGCCAATCACTTGTCTGAACACACTGCATAAGATATTCACAGCTATTCTAAATGATAGGATTGTTCCAGGAATTGAACGTGTGGGGCAAGAAATGTATAAAACAACGAGGCTCAAAAAAAAGCATGAACCCACTCTTCTATTGTCTTACATTATTGCCAATATCTCTACCACTTCGCCATTCCGACGGGTACTTGTGCGGCAAACCTGCAGATCGAAAGTATAAGATCACTCATGTATTTTACATGGACGATCTTAAGATAAATGCTAAAAACAAAGAGCAACCACATCTAGCTCTAGGGATTTTCAAACGATATACTAAGGAAATTGGAATGGAATTTGGGTTAGACAAATGCGACAAGGTTTATTTAAAGCGAGGAATACTTAATGGCATCCTTGAAGATCCTGAGCTCGATGATAGAAGCGCTATACGACACCTTCGCGCTGGAGAGACTTATACATACCTGCGGGTGGCACAGAGTCGCATTCAGGATGTAACATCTATAAAAGATACTCGCCGAAGCAGATACAAACGTCTGCTCCGGCAGATTTGGTCTTCCGAACTGTCGGCGAGGAAGAAAGTATCTACAACGAACATGCTTGCCGTCTCGATAGTACTCTATTCATTTGGAGTAGTTCCATGGACAAAGAAAGAGCTCAGATCCCTTGATATCGGGACAAGAAAGGTTATGCACATGAACAAAAGCATGCATCCTAGGTCTTCCGTTGCGCGACTGTACATCTCACGCTGTCAAGGTGGTCGCGGAATATTGAGTCTTGAATGTCTTCACAACAGGATTATTCTGGGTATAGCACAAAGAGTTGCAAATGGAAGAGACCCTCTTCTTAAAATGGTCAGGGATCACGAAGAAGTCGGCAAAGTAGCGTTTTCGTACAAAGAAGCAGAGGAGGCTGCTGAAATACTTGGACTTAACTTCAGTATTGGGGGTGAGCAAAATGCATCAAATCTTATCTATCTCGAGTACTCACTCCTGAAAGCCCGGATTAAGAAAGCACAAGAGAAAAACTTTCGTTAAAAGCTCCTCGATAAGAGGCTGCACGGTATCTTTCACAGAAATGTGAAGGATCAATCAATGTCTTGTGGGCTAAAGTTTGCTTTCCTTAAATCGCCCGGATTGAAGTCTGGCACGGAGGGTTTCATTTTGGCATGCCAAGAAGGTGTCATTTCCACCTTAAGATACCGTCGACACATTTTGAGCCAAGACATTCCTGATGATAGCTGCAGGGCGTGCCATGCACACCCCGAGCATTTAGCGCACATACTATCTAGTTGTCCAACTCACGCAGGAACGGCATACATTCAAAGGCACAATGCGGCACAAAGAGTGGTTTATTACCATCTCTGTCACTCTTACGGCATTAACCTTAATATCGCTCCTCTAAATGCTTCTTGGGAAATCGAGTCAATTGTCGAGAATGGGAAGTGCCGCATATACTGGAACTTTATATTCTCCACAATTGTTTCTGTTGCTTACTCGAGGCCTGACATGGTTCTTCTTGTCTTCGAGAAGCGAACCATGTTCGTTGTCGAATTTTCGGTACCATCTGACAAAAACATCATAGCCAAGGAGAATGAAAAGAAAGAGACGTATCAAGATCTTATAATGAGACGTGGTTGTGGCTGAAATTTTACCGCGATTTCGCTGCAAGCGGGTGCAATTTTTCAGATTAGCACCCGCTGCCGGCGAAATCCTGCCGTTGTACTTATGACA
>NC_046657.1:4234325-4239056 GCF_010883055.1 Belonocnema kinseyi
GAGAGAGCATGAGAATGCAAACGCATCTTAGTCTACTTATACTATTACATTATCATTACTTACAATCTTTACGCTTCTAATCTAAGCGACTTTCGTTTCTTTTTCTTTTAATTTTTTATACCTCCATTTGCCTTTTTCCCCCCACTTTTCTACTAATTATCTTTTCCTCTCCCTTTTTATAATTCTTCATAGTTTACTTCAGTCCCGTCTTCTATTTCTTTATCGTTAAAGAACTTCCTCCTTTCTTATTCCCATCTCAATAATTCGATCGCTCTTCCTCTCCTCTCTTGTACGTCCATCAAACACTTTCTAGCCAACTCCCCTCCCTTTCCCTCCATCAGCTTCGTCTCAAATTGTCATGCACTCTTTCCCGCTCTAATATTTAACTTTTCCCTTTGCGCTTCTTCTCTCACCATTTCTCCTGGCGTCCTCCAGTCTGCCCCTAGTGTCCACCTTATATAACTTAATTGTATACTCTCAATATCTTTCCTTTCTTTCCAACCCCCATATCTCTGCTCCATAACCTAATACGGGCCATAGCAGCATATCAAATAACCACATTCTCCTTTTCCAATTTTTATTTCAACCTTCTTTTTCCTATTCCCCATATCTGTTTACCCGTGCTGCTTTTTTATCCTTTCTTAACTTTATTCCCTTCAATCTCCCCGCCCATTCTTTCTGCCTTCCTCCTCCTTTTCTAAACCTTATTATCTTTCTATTTTCTACATTTGAATTTAGCTTTTTTCCCATCTAAGTATTTCTATTATCCTGTAGTTAGGCCGGTTATCCCTCCTTCATCCTCAACCATCAACAGTATGTCGTCTGCGTATGCAAGTGTATATTTTTTTCTTCCCTATCCTAACACCCCGCCAACCTTTTCTCCTCATTTCTTCTTGTAAGTCTGATATTAATATATTAAATAAATACTGTCTTTATTAATCCCTCTCTTATCCATTTTTTTACCATACATTGTTCTATTTCGCCTCAGTCTAATGAGTCAAACGCCGCCTTTCAGTCCACGAGCATTGCTATCGTTGCCCTTTTTTCCCTTTCAGTCCTCGTATTTACTACATAGTTCAGAACATATATGTTGTCCATTACCCCCATTCCTTTTCTAAACCCTGTATGATTTGGTGGCTTGAACATTTTTCTTCAACTTCTATCTTCAATCTCTCCGACAAAACACTTGCATATACTTTATAGAATATGGGCATCAGCATCAGACCTCTATAATTTTTAACTCCCTCTTATTTGCCTTTCTTGACTATTGGTATAACTACACGTTCTTTCCATAACTATGGACACTCCTCTCCTCCCTATACTCGATTACACATTATTCATGCTTATTTCTCTAAGTTCCTCTCTCCATATTTCCATACTTCATTTGGAATCTCATCGGTACCAGGTGCCTGTCCATCCTTCATGATTTCTAAAACCTTAACTATTTCTTCCCTTATTATGTCCTCTTCCTCATCTTATTCTCTACCATATTTTCCTCCCTTTCTGACTTTCCTTTTCACTCCTCCTAGCGAATCCAAAAAATATTTCTTTAATTCCACCATTTTAATATCTTGGTTTACTCTTTTTCTTCTTTTTCTTTCTCTATTCACTAACTTACATACCTTTTCTTCCGTCCTAGCCTTCTCTGCCTCTTCCTGAAACCCTTTATTTTTTTCCTTTTTATTTTGATCACACAACTTACTATACTCTTCCTTTTTTTCCTATATTTTTTCCCATTACTTTTTTCTTTTCTTTACTTTCTTCAGTCCTTTCTGAAGGATGTTAAAACAGTTTTAAATGAGAATAATTTAAGTTATAATTTAGGAAGTGTTCAGTTAAAAAAACATTCATTTTTCAATTTCTAATGTATCTAGTTAAAAATTGTTGAAAATAATTTAATTTATAAATTTTTAAAGCTCATTGATTAATGTTTTCATTAAGAAGAACAGTGAAAATGATAACGTGAATTTATATTTTTGCTACTGAATTTTAATCTTTAAACTCTCTAATTGATAAAAGTTAAAAATTATAATTTTTGCTATCTATCTTAATTTAATTAAAAATTATTCATTATTTATCAACTTCTGAAATAGTTTGTTTTTTTATTTTTGAATTATTTCTGAAGCATTCCTATAAATATCCTTCGTCATCTTTTTAAGAAATGTTAGCTTTGCATAATTGCGGCTTATATAATTAGACCTGTTCATAAAACGCTTTTTTTTATTTCTGAAAAGCTTATAATTGATGAAAATATTCAGATTAAAATGACATAAAATGTGACGTCAGCACATTTTTATCGAATAAGCTAAGAAGAGCGGCGTAATTTTCCTCATATTTGAAATACCATGAAATATTTTTATATCATTTGAGTTACAAACAATTGATTTATTTCTTGGAAATTTTTTGAAATCACATAAATCAGCATCTTGCACTGAGTTATTTAATACGCATAAGATGACAAGCATTTTTTTTATTAAAAAAATAATCGAATTTCGTAATTTAACTTTAAAGCCTTAAATCATTAAATTTTTAATGCTGAAGCTATCTCTAATAAAATTTAAATATTTGAGAATGATCAATTTGACGCATATTGTCGCCAAGATAAAAAATATTGAACATATCATTAAATCCATAATAAATCATCGAAATATTCCCTTGCTGAGCTGCTAACCGAATTTTTTATCAATACACCAATCAGTTTTCCTCTACTTGGGAAACATGAGTGTCATTTCTTTTCTGGTCTTCATCTTGGCAATCATCCTTAATTACATTGGTAACTATTATAATACAACAATATTTAATTTAAAATAATGGGTTAAGTAACGGCTAAAGGGTCCTATTGAAAGGAGAGAAGTTACTCTTGAACTACAGTCAAACCGGAATTTAATGTCAATTTTGGGGGTGAGCGTAACATTAAATGCAGAATCTCGGAAATATTTTGTTTCTCTCCTGTTTTTTCTCTTTCTTGTTCTCTCTCTCTCTCTCTGTTTTGTGACGCTCCAGCGAGCACTGCACTTCCTCCCGCAGCTCCTCTCATCCATCTTCACTGCGCGGCGTCAATTTTCGTAAACATGAAATGCAGAGTCACGGAATTCAGGTTTGCCTGTACTTTCATTCAACTAATAAAATTAAATTTAGCAAAAATAATTCTCTTAGTTCAATTTTAGAGAAATGCTTTTTCTATGTTTCTAAATAAAAGTAATTTATACACAGAAGCTATCATACCCAAGAGAAAGAAACAAAGATTGAAATTGTAACGTTCCGTTTCCTTCTACCTGTGTGTTTCCCCTCCGGATGCTTCAGCCTGGTCAGGGTTTCGGATTTGGGACAGGTTTTACAAATAAACGGAACAAACGGTTCATATACTGACAAAAGAAAACAAAATATAGTCTTCCTATAAATTACATTACTAAAGAAGCCTAACGTGGGAATGTGTGTTTGTGTGATTCGTGTGTGTGAGTGTGAGTGTGTGTTGCCGCCGATAATCTTAAATGTTATTGTAGCTGTGTTTGTGTTTGACAGGTTTGCGTGTTATGTCGAGTGTGTGTTGCGCAGGCAGAAAGCGGTGAGAATGATAAAGTCGTAATGACTGGAACGGAATGAATAGAAGAAAGCGGATGCGCTAGAAGAAAGCGGGTGCGCTGACATGCTCAGGCCGGTCCCTGGAAAACAAAGGTTTAATGAAGTGGTGAGCGGACGGATTTATCGGTGCGCGGGTTAGTCGCAAGGTACGCGTGACGGAGTAGAAGCATTAAGCGTTCGGAATCGACTGTTTGCGTTGGTGACAAGGTGCGCGTGTCGAGGGATAGGGGAGGCCTAGTGTGGTATGGTATGTGTCTATCGACCCAGGGCATCGCCTCCCGTACCCCTCTCTCCCAGGAAACAGGTACGGTACGGAGAGAGGGGGGGAGGCGCCTTGGTGGTCGCAAGGCGTGCATGACGTAGCAGACGGTCGTCGGGAAGCTTGGTGGTGTCCAATACGTGCGTGACGGCTGGTTGTGCTGGTTAGTCAGGTCGGTGTCAGGAGTAAGGGATTGGTTGCTTGTCGACCCAGGCTATCACCTCCTGGACCCTTCTCTCCCAGAAAAACATATACGGTACAGAGCGGAGAGAGCTAAGGGGAGGGAAGCGCCTTGGTGGACGCAAGGCGTGCGTGACGTAGCGGACGGTCGTCGGGAAGCTGGGCGGTGTCCAAGACGTGCGTGATGGCTGGTCGTGCTCGTCAGTCAGGTTGGTTCGGGCATTCAGGTCGTTGTCAGGAGTAAGAAAGTGGGGTTGCTTCTAGACACGGAGTACACTGAACGTAGTAAGGATACCCCTTTGCGTCTCTTAAAGCGTGAGCAGGACGAGGCACTGGTGCTTTGCCGTGAGTAGACCGGTCAGGAGCACTTGATGCTGGCATACTCTTACCTCTCAGGATAGGCACAGGGGCACTTGTCGACCATCGAGGAGTCGACTACGAGAGTAGGGGGACTGGCTTCGGTCCAGGTTCGGTAGGTCGTGAACCGAAGGCACCCTTTGCCCGACATACGGCCCTAGTTAGGCCAGGTGGTCGCATGTCGGGTGGGCTTCACTAGGAGTTGGTACAGGAGATGACTAGGTGGTGAGGGGGGGGCTGCCAGGGGCCAAAGGAGACATCAGGTAGGTTACCCTGGTTGACGGTAAGGCCGGCCTGTCGCCCCCGACGAACTGCCTGTTTTTCTGTCCACGAGTCCTTTTTATTATCTCGTA
>NC_046657.1:4239156-4254631 GCF_010883055.1 Belonocnema kinseyi
TTTTTTCGGGTTTGTACCATACTTTCCCTAGATGCAAAAGTAGGTAAAAGCCTTGGGATTTTCTGGTCACACAGGCAATACATCCCAGGATGATCACAAGAATGAGAGGTATAAAGAATGCATAAATGACATAGTAATGGAACTTTTCATACGCAAGGATAGTAGATTATAAGATGCACATTTCACACGTTTTTCGTTAATTTTAAAACTGTTACATTTCGAGACCCGTGAAACCATTTTTCTTACATTTTTATACACTGTTTAGTGCACACAATATTGCAACAAGTTTCTTTTAAAGGCGATGCAGGTATTTATGACAAATTCACAGAGCTTATGATTGCACATTCCAAACAATACATGGTGATTCGTCGAATATGTATTCTTCTACAAACGTAGCATCTGTTCGTTTTTTGACATTTTTTGACATATTGTTCTGTGACATATTTAGGAAGCGAAAATACTTTACCCCAGTAGTTCCTTTTAAGCTCCGAAAAAACTCGTATTTTTCAATTTTTTTCCGCCAAAAAAAAAATCTAAAATCTTATACATGTTCACATACGAGGTTTACAAAGTACCAACCTACAAAAATGTAATTTCTTCATCCATTCTTGTTACAGATTTGAGTACACAGTTCGACTGTTTACCTAATGGCGATCCTATTCCTGGAGTTCCTTGCGGCCGACCTTCCTCCTCATATTCTTCTCAAAGAAATAATTCACCTAAGAGCTCTCTTCGTCCTGCTGACCCTTCTCTTCGTGTCAGGACCAGGTCTCCTCGTGCCAGATCCAGGTCTCCTGCTGCCGGGCGCATAGTTCCACCTACGGTGGTCCTTTCTTACGAAGGATTGGGTTTTGGATCTGAACAACTGAGTTTTATTCGGCTAATTTCCAGAAGGAATCCGAGCCGGATATTTGAATTTCAAAGATATACTTTTCCTGCCGATAAACCAATTAAAGTGCTCGAAAGCCCAAATCACTTTGTGCCTGTGCCAACCCAAGAACAAATTGTACTTTCATCATCGAATGGTGATGCCTTTGCAATATTGGAGACTTCAAATATCCTTGCTGGGATATATCATAATAAAGCTAGAAAGCGGTCTAAAATAAACATGGCAAGCGGTACGGTTACCTCATTGACCCGAGCAGATATCATAGAAATTCCGGTCGGCCCCTTTCGCAAAATATCAATGCATTTTACATTAAGCGTAAGTAGTGCTCGTGGAAAGCCCAATCATTCAACAAGAATTCAAATTGAATAAAAAATAATACACATAAGTTTTATATTTTTTAGTTTACAAATGCGTCAAAAGTTTATTTTACAAACCTATGTATAGCAATAAAGAACAACTATCATAGCAATCTTCGTGCATGCAATCCTCTTAAATTTCATCAATCTCTTTCACATGAATCCTACTTTTTTAGATGTTGCTTGAGTGTTTTAATTTTTATAATAATTACATTAATTTGTTTACTTATTACAGCATGAATGGCAATACAATTTTACATCTGATAAGCCTAAATTCAAGAAAAAATGTGTATTTAATGAAAAGATCTTTCACGTAAACTTCAACATTTAATGTTTCTGAGAAATTAGAATAACTACGAAAATAATTAACATTAAATTATAATGAACACTTAAGTGAATGACACCATCTAAGTTTTTTTCATATTTAATTAGTTCCATAGATATAAGCCCGTGCTAGCTGATATTTATAATGATGTTATAGAGACCTTCAGGTCGAACATAATCAATTATAATTCTTTAACCAAAAAGCACGCGGTGCTGAACTAAAATGAGGTGACCGCCGCAAAACATTGTCAAGAGCATGAATGGTGAGTGAAGGTTCAAGAAAACGATACAAGTGGAAGAAAAAGAGCCTACACGACCATTTTTAGACGCTCTGTTCGCATCTCGTCAGTTTTTCGTCAGCTTCAAATTCTATCTATGTCATTCTCCTAATTTTTTTGGACCTACCCTACCCTCGCTCTAGTTCAAATTGCTGTGTTTTCGGATATTCCTATTCCAAACTTGGCCTTAGTGTTTTTTAAATTACCAGTACCACCTTCTGAAGTCGTTGCCTTGGGACTACAAGTCTTGAGCTCAATGGAATCATTTCTGGATTCACCAAATCCATTTAAATCACTTCCAAATTCTTGGCCAACTTGATGATCATTCATTGTTCAAAAAGCAAACATTTTCAGATTAATAATTTAATTTACTATATTTATTTCAAAATTTATTTCCCTACCGTCTAGAGTTACCTTTTGCAACTGTTAAAAATAACCACGTATCGATTATGGACAAAAGAAACTATAACTAATCGAAAATAATTCTGAGAAACGATAACACAAATGTTCGAGAATGGACAGCTCTACGAAAATTACATTATTTTCTCAGACGAGGGGTACTTTTGGTTAAATGGGTACGTTGACAAACAAAACTGTGCTTTCTGGGGGACGGAAAATCCTCACGTAAAAATAGAGAAATATTTTCACCCTCCGAAAGTGACCGCTTGGACAGACATATGACACCCTCTAACTGAAAGTATCATCTTTAACATCAATACAATTATTCATGTTTCATATGGTTTTCCTTGTAAAGTAAAAAGTACCACCAATGGCAAGGTTCAGTTGCAGTAGGCTTGTAGTCACTCAGCTGCGTGAAGAAAAGGTGGCTATTGGGGTTAAATTAAATAGGTATTTGGCGATCGAAACCAAATGCAAATACGTTTAGAAGATATTGAATAAGCTCTACGGTCATTGACATTCTTAGTCACCCTTTAATTCGTTTATTTTCGTAAACCAACTACAGAATAAGAGCTTGACTATACCTTGGGGATGTAACCTATTTGCATCTGAATTTTTAGACCTGAGTCTCCTCTCAATTGATATTTTCCTTCCCAGAAACGTATCTTGTCTAATTCCCATGCAGTCACCTGGGACCCTGGTGGTGACTAGAGTACTAGGAATATTACGCACCGTAAACAAGATCACATGTTTTCCTGTAACTATCAGTTTCATCTCTGTAATTCGGCAATAGAGAAATAATATTCAATGAAGGATACCGTCTTGGACATGAACACTATAGTAGCAAAGTAATCAACTTCTTGGAAAAATTATAGAAGCAAATCAACCACCATTCTCACCTCCAAGTCATCGACTACGCGTTATATTTAGCGAGTATCTTTTCCATATGAGAGTACTCGAAATTGTTACATAAGTTCCAGATTTTCCAGTTTGCTTGTTGACGTACTTCACTCATTTAAATGATTTTGTATAGTGTTATCCTGCAAGTTTTAGTTTCATTCTGAACTCGGCTCCTAGAAACCTATCTGCCATTGAACTAAACCAGTTTACGCAACCGTTATAATTCCAAATATTCGGCTATTTCTTTGGAATGGCTGTGTTTTGGCCGTGGAGACTTTTGATTTAAAAGGATACTGATTTTGAGTTCCTAATCACATCCTTTACTCACCCAAGATACAAAAAAATGTTTCAGCTTATTTTTTATAGCCTAACCCTTAATTCATGGAAAGGGTCAGATTGATTTTCCTTTTCTTCAAAGGACTAAGCTTGATGTTGCGTCCATATGCTGGTATTTGGTACTTTAATCTTCTTTTCTGAGAATTTAAATGCAGAAAAAACAGTTAGAATTTATAAAAGAAAAGGTTTGTTGAACTTTGCCAAGAAGTAATTTAGAGTAAAATGGTTACATACATACTCTAAGAAGATATCGACCTGAAACTTCAAAGTACAGCGCAGAATGTAGAAAATGACATAGTAATCTTGGACTGGCCCTCACTCATCTGATACTAATTCAATCGCAAATTTTCAGATGGTTATGAAGAAAATAACTTCAGGGAAAACGCATATGCACTGCAAAACAGCTATCGCGACATCTGGGACAATGGAGACAATGGCGACTGATAGATGTTTTCATTTATTTTTAAAATCTGCCGTGAAATCCTCGTCTTGAAGAGGCCATTATTTTGCTTTTTCTTCCTTTTGCTCTGTCTACATTTTTGCAAAAATATTGATAAATTTGGTTACAATTGTATTATTTTTTAATAAAACATAATTTTTTAGCACAAAATTTATTTAACTTAAGATTGACATAGTATATTTAAATTAAATTAACATTAGATGGGCACCTTTTATTCTCTCTATTGCGTATTTCCACTCTTTCAAACATCATATCTTGTATATGATATCATGTCTTCGAATCAGAAACTATTCTAGAACCTTTGTCTCAACATTGCTGCTGAATAAAATTAAATCCTAAATAAAGTTTCTGAATTTTATGGAAAAATTGGTTCAGATTGATCCATTTATGTCAGTAAATTAAAGTACAGTAAATCATGAAACTAAGTCATTCATAGTAATGCTAGATAAATCTCATTTATGTTCTTCATAAAATAACTTAAAGCAATTCAATTATCGTACGATCAAATAGAAATTGGTCAGAAGTCTTTCGGGAAAGTAGAATGAAAAATATTGGGAGCCAGGCAAATAACAGCCTTTTTCCACATAACAGGAAAGATACCGACCTGTTGGGAAGCATTATAAATATGAAAAGGAATAGGATAAATTATAGAAAGGGCAAGTTTAATCTTTTTGATTAATATTCCATCAATTCCAATGGCATTTGATTAGATTTTAAGTTTTTTTCCGAAATGATTTTTTTTGATAGGTCATCAAAAAAAATCAGAGTCATTAAATGTGGAATTAAGAGAGGTAGTGACGGATAATTATAATATCTCTGGAACTGGGAATGTGAAAAAGTTTTCAGAAGGTGAAAAATTACTATTTATAGAATTGTGCCCCTGGGCAGGATTATGGTGTGAGCGTCTAAAGAGATTACAAATATCGTCTTTTTGTCTCTATATGTAATCTCGTTATAATTGTATTGCTTGAACGTACCTTTAATCTTAGTTTGAACTCGGTTTCTAAGGTTACGAAATTGAACTAGTATTATAATCCTTTTTGTTACTTTTGCAATTATGCGTTTGCCAATACATTCCATCATCAGATTGTTAATTTCAGATTTGACCCAGCCGGCATCTTTGTATAAGTTTTTAGGGACGTGCCTGCCCTACATTTGACGAAACCTATAGTGACTGGACTCTTTAGTTCCCGATTACTGGACCTAGATATTATTTACAAGTTCAGTCCGAACGACTTGAGAACCGCGGTGTTGTTTTTAGCACATACGCTTTTTGAAAAAAAGTCAGAGGTACCCACCGGGAATCGAACCCAGGCCTCCCGCCTGGGAGTCCTGCACTCTATCCATGAGCCGCCGCGGCTCTTTGTTGCGTATGTTTTTCGAGACATCGAAAATGCATGGCATTTATTTGGATCATCTGTGTAGCGGGAAGCGAGGTGGAGTGAGTCAGAAGCTGAAGCAAAGCATATAAACGCTATATATATTCTCGAAGTTAAAATCATACGCGAGATAACTTTTTCGTATAAGCAATTATTGTAGCTTATACGTAACGATTTGAACTTTTGATATTTGTCAACAGAATTTAAACTGTTCATTCAATTGAAATTTATTAACATTTAAAAATGGGAAAAATCGTTATGTTAGAAAGTTACACATTTTTTCCCTAAAAACTAAGCGTCATATGAAAAAAATAGTAGAGCTATTTTTTCCTTAAAATAGCTCTAAAAATCTTATCTTATTTTTTAATTTAGCAATTTTTTAAAATTTTTAAGCAATTATTTGTTATTAACTTTTTTCTGACCATTCGGACGCATAGCCATACTCGAAATTCGTATTCAGTTGGTCAAAATACATAAAAAACTGTTGTCAAAGTCCATGTGAATTGAAAAGGCAATTGAGGCCCCCTATGGCTCTCGGAATAATACCTATATTACAATCATATTTATCTCAGGACTGCAGCAAATACGGAGGCCAAAGCAATGATTTTTCTAATCTTCTAACTGAATACTTTAATCTGAGATATATTTCATTACTGGCACTGGGGTCCCAGAAACCTCTATAAAAATGGGCGAGGTTCTTTGTAAAAGAACATTTTAAATAATTAAAAATTTTGTGACCAAAACCATGCAAATTAATTGAATTCATGGGGAAAAATTAGATGCGTCGATAGGAAATTGTAGATGGGTTTATAAATCCTATGGAGAGAATCATGAAACTAGTCTATTATTTAATCTGTGGATAAACTTTCTCTGTTGCTACAGAGAAGATCGTGAGAATATATTTCTTTTAAGAATTTAGAACTTTCTTCGATCCTGTGGAGGGGATTGTAGGAAAAGACGAGGTTTACAGAAGTTCTAAATTAACTCCGACCTTTTAGAAAGAATTGTGAGGACGATTATTAGGAAATGACGTTTAATTAATCTCTGATCCTGTGGAAAGAATCTCGAGTGGGGTTTTATGCTTAAATGAACTGAATCCGTGCTCCTAACATGTGAAGAAGGTTGCAAAAATAGTTTGATTTAACGAAACTTTTAATTAATAGTCTCATCCTTTGGAAAGGACTTTTAGTATGATTTATTTTAAAAAAATTTAAGTTATTATCTACGATCTTATAAGGAGGATTGTAAGACAAGGGAGGAGCTCACCAGGAAAAAGTTCAAATACTGGCGATACTAAAATATTTTGAGAGAATAGATTTTGAAAGAACCAAACACTTTGAGCTTTTATTATTTTTCAGTTTATTGAAAATTATAAGTTCCACAGATACAAAAGTTGCATTTCACTTCGGATTTCGGATTCACAACATGTAACTGTCAAAGTAGCAAAAACGAAAACAGCCACAGAAGGTTTTCTAAACATTAAGTATATGCCCTATAAAACTAATTAAGCTTTACAAGGTTGAATAATATTATTTGCCGTTAATCTTATTGTTGATAATTTTTTCACAAATGTGGCTCGTACAATCATCATTCAAACTTTTGCGACTTTTTTGTATTAAGCTTACTACTAGGGTCGACAAAAGTAATAGAAATTGCCATGTTCGCAAGCGTGGAGTTTGCTATGACGCTCGTATATTGTAAGGGGCAACTTTCTTCTCACTGCACAAAGGCATAGTAAGGCGGCATTTTCGCGTACTTGTGAATTAAAAAAAAACGAAAATTTAAGTCTCACATTTTTTAAATTGAAATTATGATGTGCTGGTTTGGCCTGTCACCTGCTCTACTATATAATGCAATTCGAGTGAACAGGTGGGGCCTACTACAATTTCCTTGACTTCTTCTGAGGACAGCGAGGTAACCGTACTGCTTTCCATGTTTATTTTTGATATTTTTTTCGTTTTCTTATTATATATCCCAACAAGAACATTTTGAGACTCCAATATTGCAAAGATGTCACCATCACAATTTGATAATAAGATTTGTTCTTGTGTTGGTATAAGCTCATATTTATTTGTTGCATTTAATAAAATAATTGGTTTACCGACAGGAAAAGTGTACTTTCGAAGTTCGTATATCCGACGCGGGATTTTGATAGAAATAAGACAAATAAATCTGAGTTGCTGCAGTGTAAATTCCATAGGAAGCCTTGTAAGAGTACTCCTGGAACTGGAAGGAGTATAATGCCTTTGAGAGAGAAACTTGGACTTGTGTCGAAAAGAAGGCTCGGCAGGAAAAGTGAATTCTATAGGTAATTTCATTGTTTCAGAAGAATTCGAAGGTCTGCCAAAAGGAATACCAGAAATCCGGACGCCATTAGGTAAGCAGTTCAACTGTAAACTTAACTCTGCAACAAAAAGAGGAGATTACATTTTTTGAATTTCGTGTTTTGCAACAACCTTATTAAAATAGTGTAAGGAAAGACAGAGGATATGAGTGAAGTTTGCCCTGGAAACTTCTTGGAATCCCAAATAACAATGCGTGATGCAGCATTAAGGCCGCAGGGCGTGAGATCGCGATATGTCTGCGGAAGTATCAACACAGTACCCGCACGACTTGTAGATCCTACGTGAATCCACCATCGCAGAAGATGTCCGAGCAACGTGCGGATCTGAAAAAAGCTGTAACATTCATTTATGACTTCAGTTATGATTCTCCAAGAGAAAAATATCACTTTAACGTTATTTATTATGTTAAAATATATTCTTGTGTATGAAAAACCCTATGATCAATGTATTTAAATTTGTTTCAAAAAATATTTTTAAAAAACGTTTAAAAAATCCATACAAGAAATGGAAAAACCCATTACACGATGTAGTCCTTTTTTAAAACGTGCCATAAATGATTAAGATGTAAGAAACCTAAATGCTTAACAGTTTCCTTGTAAAAATTATATAACTTATTAAATTTATTTTGATGCAGTATCAAGAAGTCGAAAATTTGAGGTATAATTATTTTTTCATTCTCTTCTATTATCTAAACAGAAATTTGTTTTAAAAATGTCTCCTATAGCTTAATCTACAACATTTTTGTTTAAAATATCGCACGCGCATTTAAGTTGTGCGTGCGCATTGTTTCTCAAATGAGCGGCGCACTGCAAGCATCTTTGCTGCAAGTCCTGTGAGTCCTTTGAGTGTTTATGTTTCGTGGTAGTGCATGCAGCTGCTGATTGCGGTTATAATTCGGGTTATTGTTTACACTTCTATTGAAGCAATTTGACATCATCCAGAAAAAGTATGCCTGTAGTAAATATGTAATTCGATACAATCTTTATCTCTATATATCGCTAACACGCAGTGCGGCGCATATGCGACGCATGCGTGCGGACATAGCATGTGGCGCATATGCAATTGAATGGCTGACACATCTGTCGCTAACCTTGCTGTCACGACGTGGGGATTGATCTGCACGTCACCGTGCGGGCTCCATTCTGACATTTTGCTATCTGGGGAAGCTTGACTAGATATATGAATGAAAAAATGCATCTTAATATTCTTTTTTGCAAAAGAATACGCTCTGTATTTCTTTAAGCAGAATTTTGGAATTATGGAACAATTTCTGACGCAAAAACTTTTTAATTTTGTAAGTGAATTTAGTACATCAGGCAGATTATTTTTTACGGAAAGCTTCAAAATAGTTGCAAATTTTTTAATAGATTATTATGATATAATTAAATTCACCAACAGAAAAAAGGATGATTGCCAAAGGGAAAAATAGAAAATAAACGGACCTCATTATTTCCAAAAAGTATTGAATTATGCCTGAAGAATTGAACAGTATTAAGCAAGAATTTGGTGAACAGTGTAATGAATTATATATTATTCCCATGCTTTCATATTGATTATATTATTAATACTATATTCGTTATCTTAAATGTTTTATGAGTCACATTTTTTCTGATGAGATCATTTATATTAGATTAGTGAATTTCAAGCAACGACATTTAAACACTAAATTCAAATAAATATCATTCCAAAATCTAATATTACTCGAAAATATTGACAAAATGGGTTATCCTTAAAAAAAACTTGGTCCGATTTCTGCGGCCTGTACAATACATGGAAAGTCAGACATCAAGCCAAGCCGAAAATTTGTTTACGATCTTATATACAGAGTTTTATTTTAGTTTACAAGCTCGCTGAATCAAATCTAATATCCTAATTTTTAACTCAAAGTCGCGGTTCTAATTCGGCGGATGAAAAATCAGAGAAATGTGAAGAAATTTACAAAAATGGCCATATTGATGTTTTTGAGGTCATTAAATCCCAATCTGATTTTGCAATTTTTCAATTTAAAATAAAAGATGTCTCTTTGGACGGTTTTTCTTCCAGAGAAATACAATCGATAAGTTTTTAAAACTTTTCACAATATAAAAATCAAGACAAATTTAAACTTTTCATATGCTACTCCGAGAAATGTTCATTTGCAAAAAGGAGCATTCTGTTCGCACAATCAAAATTGTTCCTCAAATTAAAATGCTGGTATCAGCTTTATTTGCCTCAATTTGTCAATTTGTTTAATTTTGAATATGAAATTGAATGTTAAAATAGAAAACTTCATCGATCATACGTAGAGGATTATGAGAATATTTAGTCTCAATGAATGTATTCCTTACTCTGATCCCGTGAAGAGGATTGTGAGAAAAGTTTTGATTAAAAAAGATCTAAATTATTTTCGATTCTTCTTATAGGATCGCTTCGAGAACTTATCATCCGTTTTGCGATCTTGCGGAAAGGGTAGTAAGGAATCTTCGTTGTAATGAATAGGATCGCGAGTGAGATTTATATTAAATAGCTTTTGATTATATCCGATCCTACGAAGAAGGTATTGAGGAATGAAAATATTGGGCCTCCTTCGGAAAAAGTGCAATCACGGACCATCTACAACACTCTAATAGGAGTTGTTCTTAAAGCACGTAGTTTACAACGTTTTTAAAGTTAAAAGTTCCATAGTAATAAGCTTTACATTTCACTCGAAGGTTTCATTAAAGTATTTTAAGAATTTCCCCCCTAAATTCGGTCCAAGGATTAAACATGATGTAAAAAAGTCGCAAAATTGTTAACATGTATAAAAATTGTTAATCTTTATCAACATTTGTAAACCTAATTGTGTTTCGAATATTTATCAAAAATAAGTTAAAAAATAATAAAAACCGTTCATTATTGCCAAAGTTCTTCGAATTTTTCGGAATGAACCAAATTTGATGTTTCCTTGAAATATCTTTTCACTTGTGAATAGCACTTTTCTTCTAGTTGTACATATGCTACTGTGGCATACTGAAGAATTTAGAAAATTAAAAATATTAAATTAGAGTTTCACATTTTCTTTAATTCAAATGTTGATCTGGTGGGTTGGTCTTTAAATGTAATTTACCCGCTCTTCTCTCAAATGCAATATGATTTCGCGGAAGGGGCTTACTGGAACATCCCTGATTTCTTCTCGGGCCAATAAGGCAACCGCTTCACTTTCCACGTTTATTTTTAACCGTTTTCTAGTGGTTTTGCGAAATATTCCAGCAAGAACATTTTGCGACTGCAATATTGCGAAGACGTCAACATCGAATGTCGATAATATAATTTGTTCTTGGTTTGGCATGGATTCGTATTTACCAAATTCTTCGAGAAATTTAATTGGTTTATCGGCGGGAAAAGTATTTTTTCAAAGCTCGAAGATCCGGTGCGGATTCCTATTTGAAATAAGCTGAATAAATTTAATTTTTCAATTGTATATCCAAATCTGTCAAAAGAAAGAAGCGTTTACACACGGAGCCGTACACCTGGCAGGAGTAGATTTAGACCTGATACGGAGAGGAAGGTCCACAGGTGAAAGATACATCTCAGGTGAATTATTCATCAAAATTAAAAAAAAAGAAGGATCATCGGTAAAGCAGATGATTCTGAATTGAAAGTTTCAAAAATGAAGGTCTTAGAATCACAATTGGAGCACCTAAAAGAAAAGATAGTGAATATTTTATTGAAAAGAAAAAAGGTACTAAAAGTCTTAGATTGGTAGGATAACAATTATCAGGTTATTGCAAAGCCTCCGGCTTTTTATTGCGACAGATAAAGACACCGCAAATATCAATCCACGAGAGTACTCTATAAAAAGGCTATTAGAATCATTAAGCCTAAATATGCTGTGATATATTACTGTGTATTTATTCAAAACTTTAATTTTGTCTTTAAATAGTAACAAGTTTTATACAATATTTATATAAGGAACGCATTCATAAACATGTATTTTATTTACATATACAAAATTCCGATATTAATTCAACAGGATTTCCGAAACAAGGTGTTGCACTTGTCAAAGAGCTTTGTTGATAAAAATTGTTTGCACACTCGTATTATTATTCGCAACATGTCTCAAGGTTTTCTGATAACGCAACGTTTTCTTAAAGGCAACCCTTATTTAATTTTCCTGAATGCTGATAAGGGCAAAATTACTTTTAGTTTAAAAATATCAGATTATGTTAGGGATATGGAGAATTTACTTTACAATCATGATGATTTTGATTTATTAAATGAAAATCTGTTAGATCATTTAAAAATATACACTTTCAAGATGTTTGACAATTGGAGAAAGAAAGGACTTTTGGGAAAACATATAAGAAGGATTGATATTAATACTGACGACACAGTTCTTGTTAGAAGTTATGGTTCGAGAAAGATTAAAAAAGATGGCTATCCTTTAAGAATGGTTATTTCAAGTATTAATACTCAAATTAAATTTTTGGAACCAAATTTTAATTTGATTTTCAAAGACTCTATCACAACTTCTAAATGTAATATAAAAAATAGCTGGTAATTTCAAAAAATTATTATTCAGATAATAGTTTCGGGTGACTATGTAATGATTTCTTCGGACGTTATTGCAATGTTTCTGAGGATATTCCTTGATTTAATTGAACAGGCAATTTTAAATAGATGGTATAATATTAAAACACGTACTGGATTATTTCAAAAAGTATTTATCAAAGGGATAATTTTTATTAGGATCTCAATTTTTTAAATTTAATGGATTTTTTGATACGAAAAAATGTAGTACTCTCATTGTTTCAGTCACTTCTCTAATTATAGCAGAATTTTTCATGGGGGATCTGAAAGTTTTTTCTTTTAAGAAGTTAGATTTTGCTGAGCCTTTTTATTTTCTGTATGTTGACCATACCTTTTTACGTGTTCCTCTGTACAAAGTGGCAGATGGTTGTCAATGTTTTTAACAGTTTTCATCCAAAACTTCAATTTACCCATTAAATGAAAAGGAATAATAAAATCAGTTTTTTGGACATAGGAGTAATTAAAGGTCAGGATGGGTATATTATTACCAATTGTTACAAGAAGAATATTTACTCAGGTAGAATTTTAAATTTATTTTCTGCTCATCCTATTCAAAAAACAAAGTAGCAGTAATCAAAAACTCATTTGGCAGAGCTCTGGGTTTGTTACATGTTTCATTTCTAAAAAGAAATTTAAATATTGTTAGGAATACCCCTTTTCTAAATCATTACCCACAAAAGGTAATTGAGACAAATATAAATTAGAATTCAACAAATTCAAAGCAGACAAAGATATGTTTTGCCTGCATATAATCACAGGAAATTGAGAGAGTATAGTTACTTTAATACTTCTGTTGTTCCATTTTTTGGTGAAATTTCGAAAACTATTGAATTTATCTTGGGAAAGTTTAATATTCATACTATTTTTCGCATGCCATTAAAAATTGATTTAATAATAACATTTTGCAAGGATCCTCTAAATAATTTAAAAAAACGTGGTGTTTTCTACAAGATTGCTTTCAAATATTGTGAGATGACTCACGTCGGACAGACTAGCATACTTCTTAACACTGGGATAGAGGAACACAAAACTGATGCTCGTTGCGCAGATTGTTATAAGAGTATTCTTGCCAGACATACAAAGGAATTTATTGATGTTGTTCATGATTTTCATTGGGATAATGTTGTAATTTTGCATAGCGAAAGTAATAAGAGCAACAGAGAATTAATGGAAATGCTTTACATTAAAAAACAAAAGAATTTATCTATTAATTTAAAGACTTATTTGAATAGGGTAAACAAGAGTTATTCTAGTATTATTAATTATTTGTAGCACTGAGTTTTCATACACTTTTAATTTTCTTTTACTTTTTCTATTTCTGATGTGCTTATGATGGATTTTTTAGGTATATTTATAACCTGTTTAACTTTTGACCCTCACTGGATGTTTCTGATATGATTATTATAGGTTTTCATTTCGAACCAGTTGATTATTAGGTGTCAGGAAGAGAGCATCGTGACATTGGGCTCTTGCTGTCTGCTTGGATACTTTATATTTGTTTATTTGTTTGTTTGCCAGACTAAGGGTACTATATGAGTGCCAAAACGTTGTTGATATCATTCTAAATAATTTATTATTCATTTTTATGGACGATAGTTTAAGAAAATCGACAATTAAAGAAAATTGTTAATTAGACTGATAATAAAATTAAAAATATCTTACCAGCCCAAGCTCGAGGAATAAATTATAAATGAGATAAGCATTATAAAATATTATGTACGCTGTAATGAAGCTTCTGAAAAATAATTAGTTACACTGTTGGCCAAATTCTTGGGTTATACAGTAATACATTTTTTCTCATTTAGCAAAAATGAAGATCTTTTCTACACTGTTCGTATCTTTATCAGTTATCCTAAATTCGGTTGGTGAGTATAATATAATCATATGTTTTTAATTTAACAACATTTTTTTAGAATAAAGCAAATAACCGTTTTTCTGACGTCATGCGCAATATATGTCAAATTTTTGACTATACTTAATTAGGTAGACAATTCAGAATATGAAAACGCACATAAATACTGCTATTCCAAATGCAAAGAATAAATATCCGAGCGCAAAACGCGAGGTTACCTATTATCGAGAGCGAAGCGCGAGATTCAACCGTCGCGGGCCCTAGGCGCGCTCAAACTTGCGAGCGAAGCGAGCCGCGCGCATAGCGCGCGATGAGAATGTGCCCGTCAAGCGGGCAGATTTTTTTATTAAGAAATCTTAACACCGAGATATGAACCAAAGCAGCAGAACTCACTTTTTCACTGGGGCGTAATTTCTCAAATAATTAATAGCTCCAACAATCTTGTCTAGGCTCGTGTGTACATTATCTAACAAACGCATTCCATTTTTTTATATTAGCCTAACCCACGATGATATTATCGGATTATTTTTAAGCCGAAAACATTTTTTGATTGTATTAGACAGCATCGGAAAGATGTGCGGAACATTTTTAACCAAATATTATTACTCAGTCTGATTTATGAAATAAAAATATCTTACAAGGACAAGCTCGAGGCATTTGTAAGTAATAAGATAAGAACTATAACACAAAATATATTTCTTAATCAAGCATCAGATTGATCGTCATTTTTTATCTTTTTTTCTACTTTCGTTTTTAGTTTGTACGAACTGATGATTAATAAGGCAATTTTTCGTGAAAATATGTACTGAGAGATTATATAGAATATTCACAATAAAACCAAATATGTAATAATCTTGTTTATTGAGCAACAGAATACAAATTTTAAATTATAATTTGAATACTTGACGCAGATTAACAAAAAAATTAATTTTTTAATATTCATGAAAGTTTTGAAAATTTTATTACATTGTTCTTTTTTCATTAAGACGCACAGTGTTCAAAAATCATGAAAAATAGGCCATAATGAAAAAAAATTTCGCTATTCGAAAATTCCAGTATCAGTAGTGGTACATCTAGCGTCGTATAAGATTGTTAGTTAAGATCACATGTTGCTTGAACCAACTTCAGCCTCTCTGTATCATAGATGTCAAACGCGTCAAAAAGTCAAACAGGTCGCGACAAATAAAACCAGTTTTTCAAAAGTTCACAGTTTTTGAATAGAGAGACCAATTTGGATGCCACAGCATGGATTGTTCTCGCCAATGTAAGTACTTTTAGCTATACAAACTATCAAAGTGCTTGACAAAGATAAATACGAGGGTAGTTCAATAAGTCCTTAGAATGAAGTATAAAAACAATTTTTTTTGGGTAAATTTTTTTTTATTTTTCAACATAATCTCCTTGGAGCT
>NC_046657.1:4254731-4257012 GCF_010883055.1 Belonocnema kinseyi
CCGGCTGAGAGACGGGTTTTGGCTTTCACAGGACCGGCTTCGTCTTTCCTTCGCCATTCTTTACTCGCCATCTTGGACTCGGGAGTGTAATGATGCACCCATTTTTCATCACATGTCACGATATGCTTCAAAAAAGTCTCTCCCTTGATCGAGTCAAAATTTCGCCCGGTTTAACGCCTTCTTTAGTTAAAAACTTTATTATAACCCATTGTGCAACGGACGCTGGAACCTGTTGCTCACTCATAGCTGTACTGACGAATTGACTGAGTCAAACAGCTCACCAAGCGTTTTACCCACTCCTAATACACTACATTAGAAGAACCTACACTGTGAGAGTGCTTGCGATTGGCTAAGAAAAGTATTTGTAAAATTCCGGTTTATATTTGATCCACCCTCGTATATGATCAAATTGTGTTCTTGTTGCTTCGGCAGTTTCATGCAAGAATTCTAATTTTATCGGCCTGCAAAATCTAGGAGATGAGGGGCGTGCATTTTTCCACAGAACCTTGGTATTACTATCATTTTCAATCGTGAAAAGAAGCTGCAATGGTACAAGGGAAGTGACAAATATGCTGGCATCAGTTTTAGTTCCATCATCGTCATGAAACTTTTGTTTAAATGTACTCTGCCCCGAAGTACCACCACATACCCATTTGCAGAACAACTGAAGATTAATTTTTTTATCTGAAAGTAGAATATCGAGAACATTAGCTTCCCCTAACAACAAACGTTCTACTATGTGATCTGATATTGATTGCAATGAAATTTCTGCGCTAAATTCGGTAACAATAACTTCCGCTGTTGAAGGATAACATCTTTTTTTAGCCTCTAAAACATGATAGTAGAGGGGATACAAAGTACAATTTTTTCGAACACTGAAAGATCTTATGCCAATATACTGAAATTTAGATCAATGATTTCCAATTATAAGCGCAACGCTTTCAATTGCAGAGAGAGTTTCTTCGGAAATCTGTTGAAGATATTTTTTGCAATTTGATGGTTCTGAAGGGCTTCCTGCTGTAACATCTTTCACCAGTTTTGCAGCACACACGTTTTCTTTGGCCCGGAGACTCATCTGCGTTGCATAGCCTAATTCTTGGAGGGTATACTGTTCACGAATATCTTTCCTCCTTCTCCTTTTTGTCCGGTCACTTAACTCTTGAAAAGAAGATCTCAACAAGGGGCGGCTACTGCTTTCTATTGAAGACCTTGAATCGGATTCATTATCACCCGCGACGTCCTTGTTATCGTCATTTTCAACACGAAGAAGAACCTCATTTTTAAGCCACACATCATTGTTTCTCAAAAAATCTGTCTCAGTACAATGAGAACCTTTCCATCTTTTTTTCAATTTGGATATCAATTTTTTTAGTATATTTTTACACTCATCGTTTAAGGTCTATTAAGTACCAAGTTTTATGGAGAATGAACGTTCTAATCTCAAAGCAACTATTAGCGCTTTCAAAAATTTTGTTCTTGATAAGTCGGAACAATACACTTCGTGTTAACAAATGAGTTTTTTTGTGTTCTCATGCTTAGTATCTAGAAAAAAAAACTGTCATCGAAATTACTGAAGTATTGACAAGATAATCTTATATTTTTGCCATAAATTTTCATTAAAAACTTGTACTTTATAAACAGATAATTATTATTTTTTAACGGGCGTTTATGGGCGTAACTGTACGTTTTATAGAAAAAAATTCCCCGAGCGCAAACCGGCAACATTTGAAAACCACAGTCAATTACTTAAACATGTTTCATACGAGGGTAGTTCAATAAGTCCTTAGAATGACCAACAAATGGCGCGCGAATCGCTCCAAATCATCTGTTTTCAGTCAGCACCACTCCCGACTAGATATATGGTGCAGTCACAGTCCACATCTTCTGAGTTTACGTGCTTTTATAACTAATTGAAAAAAAAAATTGTTCGTTAAGAAAAATGGAAAAAACGAGTTCAGAGCGGTAATCAAACATTTTCATTTAAAGGATTTAACTCCATATGAGATAAAAAATGAATTGGACTCAGTTGATGGCACATCTGCCCCTGCCTTAGCAACGGTTTATAACTGGGTAAATGAATTTAAGTGTGGTCGTACATCAATAAGTGACGAACCACGTTCAGGAAGGCCCGTAGAAGCAAGTACTCCCGAAATCATCAATAAAATCCACGATATGGTAGTGAAGGATAGAAGATTAAAAGTGCGTGAGTTAGCTGAGGCCACAAGGATATCTATGGGTGCAGTTGTTTCAATTCTACATGAAAAATTAGGCATGAAAAAGC
>NC_046657.1:4257112-4269985 GCF_010883055.1 Belonocnema kinseyi
CATTGGGAAACCCTTGAGCATCCTCCATACAGCCCAGATTTGTCACCCTGTGACTATCATTTGTTTGCACCCATGAAAGATGCACTTGGAGGATTGCGATTTCACAACGATCAAGATGTTGAGGAATTCGTGCGCAATTGCGTAAAAGATCAAGAAAAAAATTTGCAGCCTTTTCAAACAATTTTCGGTGGTAAACAAGTAAACGTTACTTAAAAAATCGCACTTACAATGATTGACGGAAAAGTTTGTAATTCCTTGTCAAATACAACTTCTGCTCAACGTTGCTTTCTGTGCAAATATACATCAAAACAGTTTAACAACATCGATGAAATGGTGCAACAAAAATTAGTCACAGAACATTTAGAATTCCGTATTTCATCATTGCATGCGCTGATTCGTTTCTTCGAGTGCCTGCTGCATATTTCGTACAAGTTAGATTTGAAAAGTTGGCAATGTCAGAAAGACGACAAAGCTCAAATGGAAACTCGAAAAAAAAATTTAAACTGGTTTTTGGCAGCAATTAGAACTCCTAGTAGATGTCCCAAAACAGGGAAGTTTGAAGAGTACGCTTTTTCAACTGCTCGGAGATTTCTTGAATTATATCCATGGTATAACATGTCTACAAGTGTCCATAACATTTTGATACACGGGTCACATATAATCAAAACATCCTTGTTGCCTATAGGATAAATGTCTGAAAAGGCCCAGGAATCTTGTAATAAATTTATCAAAAAGTAGCACCAGGATTTCAGTCGAAAATGTAGCAGAGAAAAAACTATTTTTATTTTTAATATTATTTTAATTATTATTATTATTTATTATTTCAAGATTGAGGAATCTACAGCCAAAAAAATGAGATCATTGTTGCCTGAAGCAATCGAATTATTAAAAGAACCTACGCTCGAAATCACAAATGTGCTAGCTTCATCGTCAGAGGAAGAAGTCTGCAGTGACACTGAAGATGAAAGTGATTAAATTGTATTTCTTTCTATTTTACTTTGTGGATTTTAAACTATTCAGACAGTTTCATGAATAAATTGATTAACTATTGCATTATGTGTATTGCATTATATGTATTTATCACAACTTTTCATTGTTCTGTATTAACAGTTTATTTCTCGTAAAAGAAATATCGCATTTGTGATAAACAGTCTTATAACACCTTAAAAGAGACATTTTGTCCTAAAAAGATTCATTAAAATACAAAATTATACGCTATTTTGTATCCACCATTTTGAATACACTATTTACTTTATTAGAAATTACACAAAATTCATATCCTTCTTACACTACTACTGTCTATACTATTTATATTACTCCTAAAACACTCAAGTAAAGAAATTTCTCATAAAATAGTTACATTTAACATCTATGGCCAGTTTGTTAGTTTTTTACGAGATTCATAACCTTTATCCGCCATTTTGTACTCAACATTTTCTTTTTTTGTAAGTCCATAATAATATAAAGATTAAATTGCGCTTCCAGAAACCTACAAATCGTAATTTTCATTCGAGTAAAATTGAATTGTATGAATATCAGTCGCCATTTTGTAGCCGCCATATTGCTTAGATCCGTGTTTTACTTTTGGCCAAAAATTCGTGTGTTTCGAGTCAAAAAGGCCCTCGCACTGACTGATTGAATTTCACCAATTTATAAAATTTTATAAACTTAGGTCACTTTTTAATTAAACGTTAGTCTTTTGGATGAAATCTAATAATATGAGAAGAGATTCACAAACAAACTTTAGATCTGTGTTGTAAGCAGATAATGATTTTCAATCTCGCCCAGCTTATAGAATAGAAATTTCATTCTTTGTCTTTATTTCTTTTTCTTTGTTTAGGAGATATATACTAGAAAAGAGTAGCGATTTTGATAATTGAACTTTATAGAACAAATGAGATGGAGAATGGCCAAATAGAACATTTTTAATTTTGAGTATATGTACTTTCTTAAAATTGTGTTTCGTTATGCAGATACTAGGAAATCCGGAAACGTACTTAAAGAGAAGTAATTCATATCAATTTATTATAATTTTACGATAAAAAAGAAAATTTAAATCTAAAAACTACAAATAAGGCTGAGATTTTGAACGGGGGTCTCTCTTTTTATTATAAATTCAAAGATTTAGACCTAAAATAAACACACACACACAAAAACAATATCGGCATAAAAACAAAAACACAAACCCAAGCCGACTCTCTCGGTTACAGTTCTGCCCCCCCCCCCCGTCACCCAACACTTCCTTATTAACTGAAGTTTGGTGGGAAAATATAAAGCTTATGTTTCACGAGAGGAATGGAGATTGAGTGTTTGGGTGCTAGGGGATAAATGATCTCAAGGTGAAAGAATTGCGTGAAACTATGGACGTGAGGAAACTCGATATTTTGTTTATGCCTGAAACAAAGAAAACGGGATGCGAAACTAAAGACATAGAAAACGGCGTGTTAAAGAGTGGATTTGAAATATGGTCAAGAGTAGACAGTGAAACACATGGTAGACAAGGAGTAGGTCTGTTTCTGAATGAAAGAGCAAAGCATCTCGGAGACCATAATTTCGTATCTCCTAGACTACTGTGGGATAGAATGAAATTAGGAATCAGAAAAGTATTTATCATAGCATGCTACGCGCCAGTTGATAGTGATCCCAGAGAAGTGATCCCAGAGAAGTTAACGGTGCAGAGTCCGGGTAATACAGATTTTTCCATATTAAAAAAAACTCGGAGGTTAGTCTCTTCTCAGTGCTGTAACTTGTAAATGCGTAAACTTAAATGGCTGAAGTTTTGACAGGCGTCATTTGAAGGATCAAGCTCGACGAAAATGGTTCACATTAGTGAATACTAATGCCATCCCTTAGAATTTTCAGGTACTTATCAAACTGCCTAGTAGTTGGTCTATGTTTAGAAAGGGGTCTGTTTATTACAAATACTTGGTTTAGGCATAAAATGATCCACATGTACACCTGGTCTCAAGGAAATAGCCGCAGTATAATTGACTTTGTTGTTGTGGATAAAAGACCAAGAGAGTTAGTCAAAAATACAAGGGTCATAAGGGGTTCTGAATGCAATACTGATCATTACCTTCTGATCTTAAAAATTAATTTAGCTCGGGGATGGATAAAAAAGAGAACCGAATGTGCAAATAGATTTCAAAAATAAGCTCACTAAAAACATAAATAGGGCAACAACGGAGGACCGTATAAAAGACAAAGATATAGTGGGCGCCTGGACAAAGTTACGGGATTTCATTGTTAGATATGCGATCGTAGTGTGTGGTACCGCAGGAAATGGTAGATGATGCAGACGGAATACTAGAGGCTTCCAGAGACTCTTTTACGAGACAATTCAGAGATGAAGCAATAGGACACCACAGCTGCGATGTTGAACACGGTGCGTTAGAAAACTCAATTGAGAAAGTCTGTGTCACTGAGGTTAGGGATATAATTAAGAACTTGAAAAACGGTAAGGCTGCCAAGGTAGTATGTATTAACGCTGAAATGCTTAGACACGGCGGCGAGTACATACCACCTAGACTGTGCGAATTAATAAATGTATGTTTCGAGATCAGAGACTCCCAGATGTTTGGAAAAAAGCGATAATCGTACCAATATACAAAAGAAAGGGAGATAAAAACAACTGCAATAATTGCAGAGGGATTAGCTTATTAAGTACCGTAAGTAAAATATACTCAAAATTACTTATTCGTAGGGTAATGAAAAAAACAGAAGCAAAGATTTGGGACGTTCAAAGTAGGATTATGCCAGGAAGGTCATGTACAAATCATGTACAAAATGTATTTATCTTAAGGAAAATTACGTAAAGTATGGCGGAAAATAGTTAACAAAAAGAGTATCAGTAGAGTGCATGACGCCTGAAACAAAAGACCTTGGATAATAATTAACCCAAGTAGGGAACCTCACATGGCGACTTTGTGTGGATCTTCATTGGGGGTGATTGCTAGAGAGATTGATCAGTAACCTGGGTCGGAGCAGTGTTTCGGAACGAACCTGTTATGTACATAAATAAGACGAGAATTCTGGATCAATCCGAAAATTCTCTATCCCTTCTCCACATTACTCCTTTCCCCGCCGAGTGAGGCATGTCTACCCCGAAAGGTAAATGGCTTAATGGTGTAATAAATGGCAAACTCAATCTCAGGCTGCTTTGGTTTACATTTTAGCACTTCGTGCAATTAAATACAAATCTCAAAATACCAAAATTGAAGGCTTTAGAATTTTTGTTCCAAAAAAGTTAATTTCCTCTAATGGGTGCACTGCTAGTAACAATTTCATTGTGAAGATTTTTTTTTTTTGATTAGAAAAGCGTTCAAAATTGAGATTTTTTCATCCGCCAATAATAACAAAATAAAGAAATCGCTGAAAAAGTAAACCTTGGTCACACAAGACTCAAATTGTGTTAATAAAATTACTAATTTTAAAATTTCGGCGAAATTTCCGGAATGCGCATTCTATTGCGGCTGACGCACATCACCAAATTGTAATGATCTATTTCTTGTTGCAGAAATAAGAACGTCTGATGTTTCTGACAAATCTCCTCCTCCCGTGAGGTACAGGTCAAGATCTCCTGCTGCTAGAGCTTATTCTATAAATAAGGCTTCTTCTTCAACACCTCCTACTACTACCAGATGCACAGTTCCACCCACTCTGCTTCCTTCTCGTGTAGGACGTGGGCATACTCTCGATAAACTTCCATTCATTCGCCTTATTCCAAAAACAAATCCGCAACGGACATTCGAACTTCGACGATACACTTTTCCTGTAGAAACACGAATTTCATTGAGATTACCACAGGCTAGATTTGTACGTGCACCTTTGCCAACACAAGAACAAATTGTTATGTCAACATCCGATGGTGAAGTATTTGCTATACTAGAGGGTGTTAATTCCCTTGCTGGGATGTATATCCAGCATAAGAAAAACGCAGTACGGGCTAAAATAAATATGGAAAGTAGCAAGGTTACCATATTAACCAACGAAGAATCCAATGATGCTCCAGTAGGTCCCTCCAATTTAATCAGAAAAAAATTCAAAGTTATCTACGAAAAACCAGTGTAAACCGAAAGCCTAATATACTTTTATTTGAATACAAAATTTTAAACCGACTTCTTACAAGTGCGCGAGACCTTGCAGGGCTTCCATTTCCTCTTGCCATTTCTCTTCAAGCTTTTCCAAGACACCAACAATAATTTTCCTTATACAAACTTCTCTCGTATAAAATTTGATTTGTGCCTTATTCATGCATTCCCTGTATTTCCACTATCATATTTTCGTACCTTTTACTTCCTGCTCCTTGCTCATTTACCCCTTTATTTCCTGTCACTCCCTTCCCTCGTCACTTATTTTCCATTTCCTTCTAACTTTTCATCTCTTCTCCTTCATTTTGAATGTCCTGTATTTCCTCTCTTCTCTCTATCTAGTATTTCCTGCAGGCATACTTGAGCAATTTTTCTACCCTTACCACTCTTAAGTTTCTCCTCGAAATTTCAGACCCTTTTTCTTTGCCTTGTCAGCAATTTTTCTATCTTTCTGTTTCTTCTCTCAGCATATAACCTGGGAAGTTTCAGCTCACTCATTTAACCCATCTCAGAAATCTGTCTTGCATATTTCTTAACTTTTTCTACTCCTACTACCTCCGAAGGTCTACTCCTTATCACATCACTGGCCATACTGGTGAATCAAACAGCCATACTCTTATCTTCCAGTCTTCTTTGAATCTTCTTTTTCCAATCCCCACACTTGATCCACCACCTCACTCGCACTTTGCATCCTTTATTTTTAGCTGCAGGTTATTTTAACCTCCAACTGCGAACCAGAATCCTAAACAGCAAAATTCCTCTACCATTTCCACCATTTCCTAATTGATCTTTCAACCATACTTTACTTAGCAAGTTCATTCCACCTCCATTCTCTGCCAGAAGTACCACATCATCCGCGTAGGCTAAAAAGTATATGCGCTTATCTAACAGTTCTGTGCCTTTTTGTCCTTTTTTTTCTTTGTTCTCTTCTATGTCTGCTAACAATATGTTAAATAACAAAGCGTTCATCGGACATTCTTGCCTTAGCACCCTCCCTTCCCAGAACTCCCATCAACTTCCTAAATCCTGTTCGGACTAGCAAGAAAGTTATTCTTTTATGATCCTTTATAATCTTCTACAAATTGCTTCTCTAACTCTTCTTCCGCCATATTGCAACGCCTTATTATCCATGCCGTCCTCTCGTGTCGCCTTGCTCCTTTTTAACTTCGCAATTGCTTAATTTACCTCCTCTCTAGTTACTTGATTCCAACTTTTCATGTCTCCCTTTTTTATCTTTCTACCTTCCCCCTTCACCTTGCTATCCTTTCTCTATTAATCATCTCCCATTCTCTTCCTTTATTGCCGTTTCTACCTCCTCCATGTACCTCGCATATACTCTTATTGTGCATCAAGTAATTTCTTGTGTTCCCTTCTCCTTTTATCATACTTCTTTCTGTCTATCTCTGCTCTTCTCGAATTCTTTAACCATAACTTTATACGCTTTTTACTCTCTACACTGTCTACTTGAAAATCTGCATACTATTTTTAATTTAAATATAACCTCAAATTAAAACAGATACAATAAAATGCTCTTATTTAATGTTAAATTATATTGAAAAATTGGTTGAGTCTAAAATATAAGATATTTAACCCATTAAATTTTGCAATAAAAACTGAAATAAGAATTTTTTCAGATTTTGCAGTATTAAATTACTCATTTAAAATAAGAAATTTTTAATTTAATATTCAAGACTGAACAACTCGAACCTCAATTTTTTTAAATTGAATGCCTAAAAATGTTAAACTGTTCAACTTTGAGTTTGTTTAATTTAAACTTTAAACTTTACAATTTTAATTTTATAATGTAAATTCAATTCAAAAGATTTAAAACTTGGAAATATTTTTCAAAATACTAAACAGAATGTATATTCTTTAAGAATTTAAACAATTAATATAGCACCTTTTTCAGAATTTTGAAAAGAATATTTGAAAAAATTAAGAAATATTTCAAAAATTATGAAAAAATAATTGTGTGAAGGTTTAAGTTTTGAAGTTGTATTGCACCTTATTTGAAAAATTTCGATTAAAAAGTGTTAAAAGCTTCTATAAACAATTAGACATGAAGTATTGCTGCTAATATTGCGCCCCTTACTTCAGAAAAATGATTTCTTTCCATTTAGGCAAACGGTGGGAAATTAATTATAACATGCAAAATATTTTTTATAAAAATCCAGTAAAGAAACAGATATGCTTCAAGAAACTAAGATGCATTTTTTCGTGCAATTGAAAAAAACTGAATTAACACTGAAAGCCTCCTTTATTTTATCCGTTATTACAGAAAATTAACATAATCTCAAATTCGCCACTATAAACAATCAGCATTCAGTATGTGCATATGAAGAATGTATACTTTTAGAACACTTGAAATTTCTTTAAAACATAAACTGTGAACCGGCGCGGCACGGCTGAAAATGGCAAGTATGGTTACAAGCGCTTTGTGTTTATTACAAAATATCTACCGCGCAATGGTGGGATGTTAATGCGAGCGGGAATTCACCTTTAGGAATGTGCTTTGTATTATTTACCGAACGCATCGTAATTCGTCCATTCCAGCTCGGAAAAAATTCTCTGAATAAAAGTTAAGCCTCTCGAAAGTAAACGGGAAAATGTATTGCGTCTTTTTTAAAATTCTTAGGTTCAGAATTTTCTTTTCATTTAAAACTTTAGCGAGAATGAAATCCAGTAATTGCAACTCTGAATTAAAAGAAAGTGCATGGTGAAAATTAATTCTGCCTGATTTCACTTGCACTATCATGATATCTTGTAGTTATACTCTGGGTTTGATTTCCTGCAATTTATATTTTAAAGAAAAATCATTCTGTTAGAAGAAGTTGTATGCATTCATTTCGATCAGTTCAATTTGGCCGGGATTTGGAGATTACACTCTGCTCTTTAATCTGGAAAATCGTACACTTTGAATTTGTGCTTCATAGCCAATTCGAATTCGTGGTGGAAACTGCCCACCCGTAGAAGAGTACGTCCTGGTTCAAAATATTCAACTGCTGTTAATACCGTAGCTACATCGTTGCAATGAATTAAATAAGCTAAAAGAAAAAACAATGGCCAATTTTTTTTAAGCTAAAAAGTTATCAAGCGATAAAATGACTTCTCCAACATCACTTTTTTCCGACAAGAAAGAATAATATTGATTCACAATATCTTCTATTTTGCGGCCAGAAATCGCTTCGTGTTACAAGACAGCACGGGGTACGGATTGCTTTTTATTTTTGCCTAGAGGCCCAATGCTTTCGTTAAAAGTTATCAGTAATTTCATAAAAATTGCGTCTTTGAAAGCAACCATGTGTTACAGCAATATTATCTTCTGCAAATCAGAAGAGAATAAATAGTCGACATCATTGAAATTTTCTTCTGCTGGAAGTGGATTCAGGGCTAAATATACTTTATCGGTGTTGTGCTCATTATTTTGATATTTAATTGCTCTTTGACCGTGAATAATAGCAAAAATATGCATAATTATTTTTCATTAAGACTTACGGCCACCGATTATGTTTCTTTTACTTAAATCATTAGTAAGAGTTCTTAAATAGATCAGTAGTATATCCATTGTAGAATAAGGCTCTACGATTAAAAATACTGAAGGAAGATGCTATGCTTTAAGAATTGAAAAATATTGAATTAAAAAAGTATGGAATTAAGAGTTACCTTATTTTCCCACTTTATATTTGGAGAGGATTTGGTTGCTTGAAAATTCATCTTTCATCATTCAATTTCACTGTGTTTCACTCAACAAATTATAATATTGTTTAAAGAAGCAGCGGAGCCTATATTTTCTATATTGAAACAAGAGCACAGAATTATAATATTACAAGTTTCATACATTCATGAATTAAATTTCTTCGAATATTGATAAGTTAACAAAATAAGTTAATAAACTACTGGCAAGTCGTACCTAATACTATTGCGGAAAAAATAATACGTTCACATTTGCTATGAATTCGTAAAATTGTAGAATTCTATTATAATATTATAAAATACTTTTATGTTGAATTTGAGAAAAAGTTTTTTTTAAAGAAATCTTAACACATAGGCTTCATCTAAAGCAGTAAAACTCACTTCTTCGCTGGGGCAAAGTTTCTTTAAAAATTAATAGCTCTAAAAATATGGTCTAGGATAATGCCAAACTTACTTAACAAATGCATTCCATTTTTTCATATTAGCCTAATCCATGATGATATTATAGGATTAGTTTCAAGTCGAAAACATTTTTTTTTAATCTATCACACAGCCTCGGAAAAATGTGCACAACATTTATAATACAATTTTATTACTTGGTTTGATTTATAAAATAAAAATATCTCACAAGGACAAGCTCGAGACACATGTAAGTAATGAGATAAGAATTATAATACATAATATATTCTGTAGTAAAGGATCAGATTGATCCTCATTTTTGATCTTCTTTCTAAATTGTTTTTGAGTTTGTACGAACTGATAATTGATGAGGCATTGTTTCTCATCAAACTATATACTTAGAAATTGTATAAAATATTGGCAATATATTGTGATTTGATGATAACAAAAATAAAAAAGACGCAAGAAATACGAAAGCGAAAGAAAAGGATTTTGTTAGTTGCCTTTTCATTTTTCTTTCCTCTTTTTATTTTTGTCCAAAAGGAAAACGATTTTTTTCTTGTCTTTTTTTAAAGGGAAAGAAAGAATGTTTTTTCCAGATTGCAATAGGAACATTTTAAACTGACGTTCCAAATTTTGTTGTTAGATGTTTGGTTTTATTTTTTAGGCATTTCCAGGAATTCTTCACATTAACTTGATTATTGGACGTTAAATAGGATTTTAAATTTTATTTTAATCTCATTTAAATTTCTTAAATTTTAATTTACGAATTTTTATTAAAAATTAGAAAAGTTTATGGTTTGAGTCCCCGTTTTAATTTTGGCCGGAAACTTATGTATTCCCCTTAAGAAGGCCCTTGTATTGTAAGCAGGTCCAGGTCTCCCCCTACCAGAGCTCATTCTACAGATAAGTCTTCTGTTTCAAAACCTTCTCCTCCTACGAGGTGCATAGTTCCACCCACTTAGCTTCCTTCTCGTACAGGACGTGGGCATAAACTTGAACGATTTTCCATTCATTCGGCTTATTCCTAACACGAATTCGCAACGGATATTCGAACTTCGAAGATACACTTTTCCTGCGGATACACGCATTTCATTGAGATTACCACAGAAAGGTTTTGCACGTGTATCTATTCCAACACAAGAACAAATTGTTATGTCAACATCCGATGGTGATGTATTTGCAATACTAAAGAGTGTTAATTCTTTCTCTGGAATGTTCATCCAGCATAAAAAAACGCAGTACGGGCGAAAATAAATATGGAAAGTTGCAATATTGCCATATTGACCACTGAAGAATCCAATGATGTTCCAGTTGGTCCCTCCAATTTAATCAGAAAAAAATGCAAAGTTATCTGCGAAAACCCGTGTAAACCGTAATCCTTAATGTAATTTTAATTCAATACAAAAATGTGAAGCTAATTCTTACAAGTTCGCTAAACCTTCCATTGCTTCCATTTCCTCTTACCATTTCTCTGCAAGCTTTCCCAAGACACGCAACACTGATTTTCCTAAAACAAACTTCTTTTGTATCAATTTTGTTTGTGCCTATCCCATGCATTCTCTGTTCCCTGTTCTCTACTGAACTCTTCACCCACTCCTCACCTTGTCCACATCCACTCAGTATCCATTTGACTCTGTCTGCCACGCTTTTTCTTCCTTTCCTTTCCCCTGTACATCTCTCCAACACGTACTGCTAAGATTCTCTATCAAAGTGACACACCCTACAAATTTTCATATTTTTACACATACATACCTTCTCCCGTTCTGTAACCTTAATCAATTTATACAATTTATTGTATTTTGAATCCCTCCCCTTGTCGCCCATTTTCCATTCCCTTTTAACTTTCCATCTCTCTGGCTTGCAATTTAACTGCCTCGTGTTTCATCTTCTTTCTCTATTTAGTATTTTCTGCAGGTATACTTGAGCCAACTTTGCTGCTCTTACCACTCTTAAGTTTCGCCTCGAAATTCGGGGCGCTTTTTCTCTGCCTTATCACTAATTTCTCTCTCGCTATTTCTTCTCTTAGCATATAGCCTGGCGAGATCTAGCTCACTCTTTTAATCCATCTCAGAAACCTCTCTTGCATGTTTTCTACCTTTTTGTACTCCTTTCGCCCCCGAACATCCACTGCATCACACATGCTTGACCATATCAGTAAATGAAACAGATATAATCTCATCTTCCAGTCCTTTTTGAAACTTTTTTTTTCCAACCCTCCACACTTTATTCGACGCCTTACTCGCACTTTCCATGCTTTTTTCACCTGTAGATCATTTCCACCTCCTGCTTTCAACCAGAATTCTAAGTAGCAAAATCCTCTACCATTTCCACCATTTGCTTATTTATCTTTCATCTGTGCTTTACCAAATTCTTTCTTTTTCTAAAACATACTATCTTTGTTTTCGTCACATTCAGTTATCATTCATTTTCTGCCAGAAGCAACATATCGTCAGCGAGCGATGACGAGGATATACGTTTATTTCCTAGTACTGTACCCCCCCTTACCTTTCTTTGCCATTTTCTCTCCCAGATTTGCTAACCATATGGTAAATAAAGAGCTCAGCGGTCAACCTTGCCTGAGACCCCTTGCACAACCAGAACTCTTCTTCTTTCTGTTCCCCGAACCTCCCGAACCCCACCCTCTTCTTCATCTCACTGAAAATCTCTTTTATCCTACCAATCATCACTTCCTCAACCTTCCTTTTTTCATTGCCTTCTATAAAATTTTTTTTTTGAAATCTAGAAAAAGAGCGACCTGTTTTCCTTTTTTCTGCTCAGGTTCCTACTGAATAGATAATTCAGGACGAAAATATCATCCACTTTCTCCATATCCATCCTGAATCCTGTTTGATTATGTGAAGTACGTCCTCTATCTTCTACCTGCACTTCTAATCTCTTTCTGAGCACCTGCGCGTATATTTTATATGTTACTAGCATGAGAGTGATTCCTCTATAATCTTCCAGTTTTCTACCAGATTCTTTTTTTAATAAAGTAACTACCAAACCTTTTCTCCACTCAATCGGCCATTATTTTCCTCCCCATACTCTGCTACATAGTTCTGACATTTCTCATCTAGCTCTTCTTCCGCCATATTTTAACGCTTCATTCTCAATCACATCCGCTCTTGTCGCCTTGTTCCTTTTTAAGTGGTCAACTGCTTGATTCACCTCTTTAGTAAACTCATTCCCACCTTTAAATAAACCGTCTATTCATCCATAATTATCTCTTTATTGATTCTTTTTTTATTAATTTTCTCTTACTCCTTTCTCTATTAATGACCTCCGATTCTATGTCTCATCTTCTTAGATTCTGTAACGATCACTTCATACGCTCTTTACTCTCTACACTGTCAAATTGAAAATCTGTACACCTTTTTTAATTTAAATATAACTTCAAACTAAAAGATTCATAATAAAACGCTCTTATTAAATCTTGAATTCTATTCAAATATTTTGCGAGTCTAAAATATAAAAGTTTCAACCCATTAAATTTTGAAATTTTGCACTTAAAACAGAAATAAGAATTTTTCAAGATTTTGCAGTATTTAGTTACTCATTCAAAATGAGCAATTTTAAATCAAATATTCAAGACTAAACAATTCGAAACGGAATTTTTTGAAATTGAAAGCCTAAGGATATTAAATCGTTGAACTTACAGTTTTATAATTTAAATTCAATTTAAAAGATT